>NC_057814.1:544501695-544519203 GCF_018294505.1 Triticum aestivum
CCCGCCTAACCCTGTAGCGTTTGACCACGAGATCTAGCCCTTTGACTTTGCATGGACGGGCTTTGACCAGTGGAACTTTCCACCCGGTTGTGTTAGGTCATCCCATAGGAACACTTTGGAGCAACATCGGGGCCAAAGCCAGAGAAAGACCCCATCCGTGTAGACCCGACGCGTCCGTTTCCCCCCTCCAGGTGTCGGCGGCGGCGCCGTCCGTGAGGGGGGCACACCTCGGAGACGCGGGCCGGGCGTTTGCAATCGCCATAACACTTCCAGACTTGTGGGAGGCCGCCTACGCAAGATTCGGCGGCATGTGCTAGCCCCCGGAGGCCGCCGGCCACAGTCGTAGACACGCGAAGAGCAATCCGCGGAGAGGGAAGTGTTCAGATACTTCTCCATCACCAAAAACTATGAAAAATTACCTTCAGTCCTATAGCACATGTGCCAACGTCGTGTAAAAAACTCATAATTTTATCGCGCTCCGAGTATTTAATAATATTCACACCGCATCATTGCCGCGGAACGTCTACTACTGTGTCATCGCCGTCCGTGAGGGGGGCCACACCCCGGAGACGCGTGCCGCCTCATCGGACATGCCACCACACCGTACGACATGTATGAGGTCCCGGTGCGATGCTCCGGTGGCCTTGCTACCCCGAGGTCCCCCGTCCCGCCTAACCCTGTAGCGTTTGACCACGGGATCTAGCCCTTTGACTTTGCACGGACGAGCTTTGACCAGTGGAACTCTCCACCCGGTTGTGTTAGGTCAGCCCATAGGAACACTTTGGAGCAACATCTGGGCCAAAGCCATAGCAAGACCCCATCCGTGTAGTCCCGACGCGTCCGTTTCCCCCTCCAGGTGCCGGCGGCGGCGCCGTCCGTGAGGGGGACACACCACGGAGACGCGTGCCGGGCGTGTGCAACCGCCACAACAATTCTAGACTTGTGAGAGGATTTGGCGGCACGCGCTAGCCCCCAGAGGCCGCCGGGCATAGTCGTAGACGCGCGAAGAGCAATCCGCGGAGAGGGAAGTGTTCAGATACTTCTCCATCACCAAAAACTATGAAAAATTACCATCAGTCCTATAGCACATCTGCCCGCGTTGTGTAAAAAACTCATGATTTTATCGCTCTTCGAGTATTTAATAATATTCACGCCGCATCATTACCGCAGAACGTCTACTACTCTGTCATCGCCGTCCGTGAGGGCGGCCACACCCCAGAGACGCGTGCCGCCTCTGCGGACATGCCACCACACCATACGGCATGTATGAGGGCCCGGTGCGATGCTCCAGTGGCATTGCTACCCCCCCCAGGTTCCCCGTCCCGCCTAACCCTGTAGCGTTTGACCACGAGATCTAGCCCTTTGACTTTTCATGGACGGGCTTTGACCAGTGGAACTTTCCACCCGGTTGTGTTAGGTCATCCCATAGGAACACTTTGGAGCAACATCGGGGCCAAAGCCAGAGAAAGACCCCATCCGTGTAGACCCGACGCGTCCGTTTCCCCCCTCCAGGTGTCGGCGGCGGCGCCGTCCGTGAGGGGGGCACACCTCGGAGACGCGGGTCGGGCGTTTGCAATCGCCATAACACTTCCAGACTTGTGGGAGGCCGCCTACGCAAGATTCGGCGGCATGTGCTAGCCCCCGGAGGCCGCCGGCCACAGTCGTAGACACGCGAAGAGCAATCCGCGGAGAGGGAAGTGTTCAGATACTTCTCCATCACCAAAAAGTATGAAAAATTACCTTCAGTCCTATAGCACATGTGCCCACGTCGTGTAAAAAAGTCATAATTTTATCATGCTCCGAGTATTTAATAATATTCACACCGCATCATTGCCGCAGAACGTCTACTACTATGTCATCGCCGTCCGTGAGGGGGCCCACACCCCTGAGACGCGTGCCGCCTCTTCGGACGTGCCACCACACTGTACCGCATGTATGAGGGCCCGGTACGATGCTCCGGTGGCATTGCTACCCCCAGGGACCCCGTCCCGCCTAACCCTGTAGCGTTTGACCACGGGATCTAGCCCTTTGACTTTGCACGGACGGGCTTTGACCAGTGGAACTCTCCACCCGGTTGTGTTAGGTCAGCCCATAGGAACATTTTGGAGCAACATCTGGGCCAAAGCCATAGCAAGACCCCATCCGTGTAGTCCCGACGCGTCCGTTTCCCCCTCCAGGTGCCGGCGGCAGCGCCGTCCGTGAGGGGGGCACACCTCGGAGACGCGGGCCGGGCGTTTTCAATCGCCACAACACTTCCAGACTTGTGAGAGGCCGCCTACGCAAGATTTGGCGGCATGTGCTAGCCCTCGGAGGCCGCCGGCCACACTCGTAGACACGCGAAGAGGAATCCGCGGAGAGGGAAGTGTTCAGATACTTCTCCATCACCAAAAACTATGAAAAATTACCTTCAGTCCTATAGCACATGTGCCAACGTCGTGTAAAAAACTCATAATTTTATCGCGCTCCGAGTATTTAATAATATTCACACCGCATCATTGCCGCAGAACGTCTACTACTGTGTCATCGCCGTCCGTGAGGGGGGCCACACCCCGGAGACGCGTGCCGCCTCATCGGACATGCCACCACACCGTACGACATGTATGAGGTCCCGGTGCGATGCTCCGGTGGCCTTGCTACCCCGAGGGCCCCCGTCCCGCCTAACCCTGTAGCGTTTGACCACGGGATCTAGCCCTTTGACTTTGCACGGACGAGCTTTGACCAGTGGAACTCTCCACCCGGTTGTGTTAGGTCAGCCCATAGGAACACTTTGGAGCAACATCTCGGCCAAAGCCATAGCAAGACCCCATCCGTGTAGTCCCGACGCGTCCGTTTCCCCCTCCAGGTGCCGGCGGCGGCGCCGTCCGTGAGGGGGACACACCCCGGAGACGCGTGCCAGGCGTTTACAACCGCCACAACAATTCCAGACTTGTGAGAGGATTTGGCGGCACGCGCTAGCCCCCAGAGGCCGCCGGGCATAGTCGTAGACGCGCGAAGAGCAATCCGCGGAGAGGGAAGTGTTCAGATACTTCTCCATCACCAAAAACTATGAAAAATTACCATCAGTCCTATAGCACATGTGCCCGCGTTCTGTAAAAAACTCATGATTTTATCGCTCTTCGAGTATTTAATAATATTCACGCCACATCATTACCGCAGAACGTCTACTACTCTGTCATCGCCGTCCGTGAGGGGGGCCACACCCCGGAGACGCGTGCCGCCTCTTCGGACATGCCACCACACCATACGGCATGTATGAGGGCCCGGTGCGATGCTCCAGTGGCATTGCTACCCCCCCCCCCCAGGTCCCCCGTCCCGCCTAACCCTGTAGCGTTTGACCACGAGATCTAGCCCTTTGACTTTGCATGGACGGGCTTTGACCAGTGGAACTGTCGACCCGGTTGTGTTAGGTCAGCACATAGGAACACTTTGGAGCAACATCGGGGCCAAAGCCAGAGAAAGACCCCATCCGTGTAGACCCTACGCGTCCGTTTCCCCCCTCCAGGTGCCGGTGGCGGCGCCGTCCGTGAGGGGGGCACACCTCGGAGACGCGGGCCGGGCGTTTGCAATCGCCACAACACTTCCAGACTTGTGGGAGGCCGCCTACGCAAGATTCGGCGGCATGTGCTAGCCCCCGGAGGCCGCCGGCCACAGTCGTAGACACGCGAAGAGCAATCCGCGGAGAGGGAAGTGTTCAGATACTTCTCCATCACCAAAAACTATGAAAAATTACCTTCAGTCCTATAGCACATGTGCCCACGTCGTGTAAAAAACTCATAATTTTATCGCGCTCCGAGTATTTAATAATATTCACACCGCATCATTGCCGCAGAACGTCTACTACTGTGTCAGCGCCGTCCGTGAGGGGGCCCACACCCCTGAGACGCGTGCCGCCTCTTCGGACGTGCCACCACACCGCACCGCATGTATGAGGGCCCGGTGCGATTCTCCGGTGGCATTGCTACCCCCAGGGACCCCGTCCCGCCTAACCCTGTAGCGTTTGACCACGGGATCTAGCCCTTTGACTTTGCACGGACGGGCTTTGACCAGTGGAACTCTCCACCCGGTTGTGTTAGGTCAGCCCATAGGAACACTTTGGAGCAACATCTGGGCCAAAGCCAGAGAAAGACCCCATCCGTGTAGACCCGACGCGTCCGTTTCCCCCCTCCAGGTGCCGGCGGCGGCGCCGTCCGTCAGGCGGGCACACCCCGGAGACGCGTGCCGGGCGTTTGCAACCGCCACAACACTTCCAGACTTGTGAGAGGATTTGGCGGCATGTGCTAGCCCCCAGAGGCCGCCGGCCACAGTCGTAGACGCGCGAAGAGCAATCCGCGGAGAGGGAAGTGTTCAGATACTTCTCCATCACCAAAAACTATGAAAAATTACCATCAGTCCTATAGCACATGTTCCCACGTCGTGTAAAAAACTAATGAGTTTATCGCGCTCCGAGTATTTAAAAATATTCATGCCGCATCATTGCCGCAGAACGTCTACTACTATGTCATCGCCGTCCGTGAGGGGGGCCACACCCCGGAGACGCGTGCCGCCTCTTCGGACATGCCACCACACCGTATGGCATGTATGAGGGCCCGGTGCGATGCTCCAATGGCATTGCTTCCCCCCAAGGGCCCCCGTCCCGCCTAACCCTGTAGCGCTTGACCATGGGATCTAGCCCTTTGACTTTGCGCGGACGGGCTTTGACAAGTGGAACTGTCCACCCGGTTGTGTTAGGTCAGCCCATAGGAACACTTTGGAGCAACATCCGGGACAAAGCCACTACAAGACCCCATCCTTGTAGACCCGACGCGTCCGTTTCCCCCGTCCATGTGCCGGCGGCGGCGCCGTCCGTGAGGGGGGCACACCTCGGAGATGCGGGCCGGGCGTTTGCAACCGCCACAACTCTTCCAGACTTGTGAGAGGCCGCCTACGCAAGATTTGGCGGCATGTGCTAGCCCCCGGAGGCCGCCGACCACAGTCGTAGTCACGCGAAGAGCAATCCGCGGAGAGGGAAGTGTTCAGATACTTCTGCATTACCAAAAACTATGAAAAATTACCATCAGTCCTATAGCACATGTGCCCACGTCGTGTAAAAAACTCATAATTTTATCGCGCTCTGAGTATTTAATAATATTCACACCGCATCATTGCCGCAGAACGTCTACTACTGTGTCATCGCCGTCCGTGAGGGGGCCCACACCCCTGAGACGCGTGCCGCCTCTTCGGACATGCCACCTCACCGTACGACATGTATGGGGCCCGGTGGGACGCTCCAGTGGCATTGCTACCCCCCGAGGGCCCCCGTCCCGCCTAACCCTGTAGCGTTTGACCACGGGATCTAGCCCTTTGACTTTGCATGGACGGGCTTTGACCAGTGGAACTCTCCACCCGGTTGTGTTAGGTCAGCCCATAGGAACACTTTGGAGAAACATCTGGGCCAAAGCCAGAGAAAGACCCCATCCGTGTAGACCCGACGCGTCCGTTTCCCCCCTCCAGGTGCTGGCGGCGGCGCCGTCCGTCAGGGGGGCACACCCCGGAGATGCGTGCCGGGCGTTTGCAACCGCCACAACACTTCCAGACTTGTGAGAGGATTTGGCGGCATGTCCTAGCCCCAGAGGCCGCCGGCCACAGTCGTAGACGCGCGAAGAGCAATCCGCGGAGAGGGAAGTGTTCAGATACTTCTCCATCACCAAAAAATTTGAAAAATTACCATCAGTCCTATAGCACATGTTCCCACGTCGTGTAAAAAACTAATGAGTTTATCGCGCTCCGAGTATTTAAAAATATTCACACCGCATCATTGCCGCAGAACGTCTACTACTATGTCATCGCCGTCCGTGAGGGGGGCCACACCCCGGAGACGCGTGCCGCCTCTTCGGACATGCCACCTCACCGTACGACATGTATGGGGCCCGGTGGGACGCTCCAGTGGCATTGCTACCCCCCGAGGGCCCCCGTCTCGCCTAACCCTGTAGCGTTTGACCACGGGATCTAGCCCTTTGACTTTGCGTGGATGGGCTTTGACCAGTGGAACTCTCCACCCGGTTGTGTTAGGTCAGCCCATAGGAACACTTTGGAGAAACATCTGGGCCAAAGCCAGAGAAAGACCCCATCCGTGTAGACCCGACGCGTCCGTTTCCCCCCTCCAGGTGCTGGCGGCGGCGCCGTCCGTCAGGGGGGCACACCCCGGAGACGCGTGCCGGGCGTTTGCAACCGCCACAACACTTCCAGACTTGTGAGAGGATTTGGCGGCATGTCCTAGCCCAAGAGGCCGCCGGCCACAGTCGTAGACGCGCGAAGAGCAATCCACGGAGAGGGAAGTGTTCAGATACTTCTCCATCACCAAAAACTATGAAAAATTACCATCAGTCCTATAGCACATGTGCCCATGTCATGTAAAAAACTCATGATTTTATAGCTCTCCGAGTATTTAATAATATTCACGCCGCATCGTTACAGCAGAACGTCTACTACTGTGTCATCGCCGTCCGTGAGGGGGGCCACACCCCGGAGACGCGTGCCGCCTCTTCGGACATGCCACCACACCATACGGCATGTATGAGGGCCCGATGCGATGCTTCAGTGGCATTGCTACCCCCCCAGGGCCCCCGTCCCGCCTAACCCTGTAGCGTTTGACAACGGGATCTAGCCCTTTGACTTTGCACGGACGGGCTTTGACCAGTGGAACTGTCCACCCGGTTGTGTTAGGTCAGCCCATAGGAACACTTTGGAGCAACATCCAGGCCAAAGCCACTGCAAGACCCCATCCGTGTAGACCCGACGCTTCCGTTTCCCCCCTCCAGGTGCCGGTGGCGGCGCCGTCCGTGAGGGGGGCACACCTCGGAGACGCGGGCCGGGCGTTTGCAATCACCACAACACTTCCAGACTTGTGAGAGGCCGCCTACAGAAGATTTGGCGGCATGTGCTAGCCCCCGGAGGCCGCCGGCCACAGTCGTAGACACGCGAAGAGCAATCCACGGAGAGGGAAGTGTTCAGATACTTCTCCATCACCAAAAACTATGAAAAATTACCTTCAGTCCTATAGCACATGTGCCCACGTCGTGTAAAAAACTCATAATTTTACCGTGCTCCGAGTATTTAATAATATTCACACCGCATCATTGCCGCAGAACGTCTACTACTGTGTCATCGCCGTCCGTGAGGGGGGCCACACCCCGGAGACGCGTGCCGCCTCTTTGGACATGCCACCACACCGTACGACATGTATGAGGGCCCGGTGGGATGCTCGAGTGGCATTGCTACCCCCCGAGGGCCCCCGTCCCGCCGAACCCTGTAGCGTTTGACCACGGGATCTAGCCCTTTGACTTTGCATGGACGGGCTTTGACCAGTGGAACTCTCCACCCGGTTGTGTTAGGTCAGCCCATAGGAACACTTTGGTGCACATCTGGGCCAAAGCCAGAGAAAGACCCCATCCGCGTAGACCCGACGCGTCCGTTTCCCCCCTCCAGGTGCTGGCGGCGGCGCCGTCCGTCAGGGGGGCACACCCCGGAGACGCGTGCCGGGCGTTTGCAACCGCCACAACACTTCCAGACTTGTGAGAGGATTTGGCGGCTTGTGCTTGCCCCCGGAGGCCACCGGCCACAGTCGTAGACGCGCGAAGAGCAATCCGCGGAGAGGGAAGTGTTCAGATACTTCTCCATCACCAAAAAGTATGAAAAATTACCATCAGTCCTATAGCACATGTGCCCACGTCGTGTAAAATACTAATGATTTTATCGCGCTCCGAGTATTTAATAATATTCATGCCGCATCGTTCCCGCAGAATGTCTACTACTGTGTCGTCGCCGTCCGTGAGGGGGGCCACACCCCGGAGACGCGTGCCGCCTCTTCGGACATGCCACCACACCGTACGGCATGTATGAGGGCCCGATGCGATGCTCCAGTGGCATTGCTACCCCCCCAGGGCCCCCGTCCCGCCTAACCCTGTAGCGTTTGACCACGGGATCTAGCCCTTTGACTTTGCACGTATGGGCTTTGACCAGTGGAACTGTCCACCCGGTTGTGTTAGGTCAACCCATAGGAACACTTTGGAGCAACATCCGGGACAAAGCTACAGCAAGACCACATCCTTGTAGACCCGACGCGTCCGTTTCCCCGCTCCATGTGCCGGCGGCGGCGCCGTCCGTGAGGGGGGCACACCTCGGAGATGCGGGCCGGGCGTTTGCAACCGCCACAACTCTTCCAGACTTGTGAGAGGCCGCCTACGCAAGATTTGGCGGCATGCGCTAGCCCCCGGAGGCCGCCGGCCACAGTCGTAGACACGCGAAGAGCAATCCGCGGAGAGGGAAGTGTTCAGATACTTCTCCATCACCAAAAACTATGAAAAGTTACCATCAGTCCTATAGCACATGTGCCCCACGTCGTGTATAAAACTCATAATTTTCTCGCGCTCTGAGTATTTTATAATATTCACACCGCATGATTGCCGCAGAACGTCTACTATTGTGTCATCGCCGTCCGTGAGGGGGGCCACACCCCGGAGACGCGTGCCGCCTCATCGGACATTCCACCACACCGTACGACATGTATGAGGGCCCGGTGCGATGCTCCGGGGGCACTGCTACCCCCGAGGGCACCCGTCCCGCCTAACCCTGTAGCGTTTGACCACGGGGGCTAGCTCTTTGACTTTGCACGGACGAGCTTTGACCAGTGGAACTCTCCACCCGGTTGTGTTAGGTCGGCCCATAGGAACACTTTGGAGCAACATCTGGGCCGAAGCCACAGCAAGACCCCATCCGTGTAGACCCAACGCGTCCGTTTCCCCCCTCCAGGTGCCGGCGGCGGCACCGTCCGCGAGGGGGGCACACCCCGGAGACGCGTGCCGGGCGTTTGCAACCGCCACAACACTTTCAGACTTGTGAGAGGATTTGGCGGCATGTGCTAGCCCCCAGAGGCCGCCGGCCACAGTTGTAGACGCGCGAAGAGCAATCCGCGGAGAGGGAAGTGTTCAGATACTTCTCCATCACCAAAAACTATGAAAAATTACCATCAGTCCTATAGCACATGTTCCCACGTCGTGTAAAAAACTAATGATTTTATCGCGCTCCTAGTATATAAAAATATTCATGCCGCATCGTTACCGCAGAATGTCTACTACTGTGTCATCGCCGTCCGTGAGGGGGGCCACACCCCGGAGACGCATGCCGCCTCTTCGGACATGCCACCACACCGTACGGCATGTATGAGGGCCCGGTGCGATGCTCCAATGGCATTGCTTCCCCCCGAGGGCCCCCGTCCCGCCTAACCCTGTAGCGTTTGACCACGGGATCTAGCCCTTTGACTTTGCATGTACGGGCTTGACCAGTGGAACTGTCCACCCGGTTGTGTTAGGTCAGCCCATAGGAACACTTTGGAGCAACATCCGGGACAAAGCCCCTGCAAGACCCCATCCTTGTAGACCCGACGCGTCCGTTTCGCCCCTCCATGTGCCGGCGGCGGCGCCGTCCGTGAGGGGGGCACACCTCGGAGATGCGGGCCGGGCGTTTGCAACCGCCACAACTCTTCCAGACTTGTGAGAGGCCGCCTACGCAAGATTTGGCGGCATGTGCTAGCCCCCGGAGGCCGCCGGCCACAGCCGTAGACACGCGAAGAGCAATCCGCGGAGAGGGAAGTGTTCAGATACTTCTCCATCACCAAAAACTATGAAAAATTACCATCAGTCCTATAGCACATGTGCCCACGTCGTGTAAAAAACTCATAATTTTATCGTGCTCTGAGTATTTAATAATATTCGCACCGCATCATTGCCGCAGAACGTCTAGTACTGTGTCATCGCCGTCCGTGAGGGGGGCCACACCCCAGAGACGCGTGCCGCCTCTTCGGACATGCCACCTCACCGTACGACATGTATGGGGCCCGGTGGGACGCTCCAGTGGCATTGCTACCCCCCGAGGGCCCCCGTCCCGCCTAACCCTGTAGCGTTTGACCACGGGATCTAGCCCTTTGACTTTGCATGGACGGGCTTTGACCAGTGGAACTCTCCACCCGGTTGTGTTAGGTCAGCCCATAGGAACACTTTGGAGAAACATCTGGGCCAAAGCCAGAGAAAGACCCCATCCGTGTAGACCCGACGCGTCCGTTTCCCCCCTCCAGGTGCTGGCGGCGGCGCCGTCCGTCAGGGGGGCACACCCCGGAGATGCGTGCCGGGCGTTTGCAACCGCCACAACACTTCCAGACTTGTGAGAGGATTTGGCGGCATGTGCTTGCCCCCAGAGGCCACCGGCCACAGTCGTAGACGCGCGAAGAGCAATCCGCGGAGAGGGAAGTGTTCAGATACTTCTCCATCACCAAAAACTATGAAAAATTACCATCAGTCCTATAGCACATGTGCCCACGTCGTGTAAAATACTAATGATTTTATCGCGCTCCGAGTATTTAATAATATTCATGCCGCATCGTAACCACAGAATGTCTACTACTGTGTCGTCGCCGTCCGTGAGGGGGGCCACACCCCGGAGACGCGTGCCGCCTCTTCGGACATGCCACCACACCGTACGGCATGTATGAGGGCCCGATGCGATGCTCCAGTGGCATTGCTACCCCTCCAGGGCCCCTGTCCCGCCTAACCCTGTAGCGTTTGACCACGGGATCTAGCCCTTTGACTTTGCACGTACGGGCTTTGACCAGTGGAACTGTCCACCCGGTTGTGTTAGGTAAACCCATAGGAACACTTTGGAGCAACATCCGGGACAAAGCCACTGCAAGACCACATCCTTGTAGACCCGACGCGTCCGTTTCCCCCCTCCATGTGCCGGCGGCGGCTCCGTCCGTGAGGGGGGCACACCTCGGAGATGCGGGCCGGGCGTTTGCAACCGCCACAACTCTTCCAGACTTGTGAGAGGCCGCCTACGCAAGATTTGGCGGCATGCGCTAGCCCCCGGAGGCCGCCGGCCACAGTCGTAGACACGCGAAGAGCAATCCGCGGAGAGGGAAGTGTTCAGATACTTCTCCATCACCAAAAACTATGAAATATTACCATCAGTCCTATAGCACATGTGCCCACGTCGTGTAAAAAACTCATAATTTTCTCGCGCTCTGAGTATTTTATAATATTCACACCGCATGATTGCCGCAGAACGTCTACTATTGTGTCATCGCCGTCCGTGAGGGGGGCCACACCCCGGAGACGCGTGCCGCCTCATCGGACATTCCACCACACCGTACGACATGTATGAGGGCCCGGTGCGATGCTCCGGGGGCACTGCTACCCCCGAGGGCCCCCGTCCCGCCTAACCCTGTAGCGTTTGACCACGGGGGCTAGCTCTTTGACTTTGCACGGACGAGCTTTGACCAGTGGAACTCTCCACCCGGTTGTGTTAGGTCGGCCCATAGGAACACTTTGGAGCAACATCTGGGCCGAAGCCACAGCAAGACCCCATCCGTGTAGACCCAACGCGTCCGTTTCCCCCCTCCAGGTGCCGGCGGCGGCACCGTCCGCGAGGGGGGCACACCCCGGAGACGCGTGCCGGGCGTTTGCAACCGCCACAACACTTTCAGACTTGTGAGAGGATTTGGCGGCATGTGCTAGCCCCCAGAGGCCGCCGGCCACAGTTGTAGACGCGCGAAGAGCAATCCGCGGAGAGGGAAGTGTTCAGATACTTCTCCATCACCAAAAACTATGAAAAATTACTATCAGTCCTACAGCACATGTTCCCACGTCGTGTAAAAAACTAATGATTTTATCGCGCTCTTAGTATATAAAAATATTCATGCCGCATCGTTACCGCAGAATGTCTACTACTGTGTCATCGCCGTCCGTGAGGGGGGCCACACCCCGGAGACGCGTGCCGCCTCTTCGGACATGCCACCACACCGTACGGCATGTATGAGGGCCCGGTGCGATGCTCCAATGGCATTGCTTCCCCCCGAGGGCCCCCGTCCCGCCTCACCCTGTAGCGTTTGACCACGGGATCTAGCCCTATGACTTTGCATGTACGGGCTTTGACCAGTGGAACTGTCCACCCGGTTGTGTTAGGTCAGCCCATAGGAACACTTTGGAGCAACATCCGGGACAAAGCCACTGCAAGACCCCATCCTTGTAGACCTGACGCGTCCGTTTCCCCCCTCCATGTGCCGGCGGCGGCGCCGTCCGTGAGGGGGGCACACCTCGAAGATGCGGGCCGGGCGTTTGCAACCGCCACAACTCTTCCAGACTTGTGAGAGGCCTCCTAAGCAAGATTTGGCGGCATGTGCTAGCCCCCGGAGGCCGCCGGCCACAGTCGTAGACACGCGAAGAGCAATCCGCGGAGAGGGAAGTGTTCAGATACTTCTCCATCACCAAAAACTATGAAAAATTACCATCAGTCCTATAGCACATGTGCCCACGTCTTGTAAAAAACTCATAATTTTATCGCGCTCTCAGTATTTAACAATATTCACACCGCATCATTGCCGCAGAACATCTACTACTGTGTCATCGCCGTCCGTGAGGGGGGCCACACCCCAGAGACGCGTGCCGCCTCTTCGGACATGCCACCTCACCGTACGACATGTATGGGGCCCGGTGGGACGCTCCAGTGGCATTGCTACCCCCCGAGGGCCCCCGTCCCGCCTAAGCCTGTGGCGTTTGACCACGGGATCTAGCCCTTTGACTTCGCATGGACGGGCTTTGACCAGTGGAACTCTCCACCCGGTTGTGTTAGGTCAGCCCATGGGAATACTTTGGAGCAACATCTGGGCCAAAGCCAGAGAAAGACCCCATCCGTGTAGACCCGACGCGTCCGTTTCCCCCCTCCAGGTGCCGGCGGCGGCGCCGTCCGTTAGGGGGGCACACCCCGGAGACGCGTGCCGGGCGTTTTCAACCGCCACAACACTTCTAGACTTGTGAGAGGATTTGGCGGCATGTGCTAGCCCCCAGAGGCCACCGGCCACAGTCGTAGACGCGCGAAGAGCAATCCGTGGAGAGGGAAGTGTTCAGATACTTCTCCATCACCAAAAACTATGAAAAATTACCATCAGTCCTATAGCACATGTGCCCACATCATGTAAAAAATTCATAATTTTCTCGCGCTCTGAGTATTTTATAATATTCACACCGCATGATTGCCGCAGAACGTCTACTATTGTGTCATCGCCGTCCGTGAGGGGGGGCACACCCCGGAGACGCGTGCCGCCTCATCGGACATTCCACCACACCGTACGACATGTATGAGGGCCCGGTGCGATGCTCCGGGGGCACTGCTACCCCCGAGGGCCCCCGTCCCGCCTAACCCTGTAGCGTTTGACCACGGGGGCTAGCTCTTTGACTTTGCACGGACGAGCTTTGACCAGTGGAACTCTCCACCCGGTTGTGTTAGGTCGGCCCATAGGAACACTTTGGAGCAATATCTGGGCCGAAGCCACAGGAAGACCCCATCCGTGTAGACCCAACGCGTCCGTTTCGCCCCTCCAGGTGCCGGCGGCGGCGCCGTCCGTGAGGGGGGCACACCTTGGAGACGCGGGCCGGGCGGTTGCAACCGCCACAACTCTTCCAGACTTGTGAGAGGCCACCTACGCAAGATTTGGCGGCATGTGCTAGCCCCCGGAGGCCGCCGGCCACAGTCGTAGACACGCGAAGAGCAATCCGTGGAGAGGGAAGTGTTCAGATAATTCTCCACCACAAAAAACTATGAAAAATTACCATCAGTCCTATAGCACATGTGCCCACGTAGTGTAAAAACTCATAATTTTATCGCGCTCCGAGTATTAAATAATATTCACACCACATCATTGCCGCAGAAAGTCTACTATTCTGTCATCGCCGTCCGTGAGGGGGGCCACACCCCGGAGACGCGTGCCGCCTCATCGGACATGCCACCACACCGTTCGACATGTATGAGGGCCCGGTGCGATGCTCCGGTGGCACTGCTACCCCCGAGGACCCCCGTCCCGCCTAACCCTGTAGCGTTTGACCATGGGTGCTAGCCCTTTGACTTTGCACGGACGAGCTTTGACCATTGGAACTCTCCAGCCAGTTGTGTTAGGTCAGCCCATAGGAACACTTTGGAGCAACATCTGGGCCAAAGCCACAGCAAGACCCCATCCGTGTAGACCCAACGCGTCCGTTTCCCCCCTCCAGGTGCCGGTGGCGGCACCGTCCACGAGGGGGGCACACCCCGGAGACGCGTGCCGGGCGTTTGCAACCGCCACAACACTTCCAGACTTGTGAGAGGATTTGGCGGCATGTGCTAGCCCCAGAGGCCGCCGGCCACAGTCGTAGACGCGCGAAGAGCAATCCGCGGAGAGGGATGTGTTCAGATACTTCTCCATCACCAAAAACTATGAAAAATTACCATCAGTCCTATAGCACATGTTCCCACGTCGTGTAAAAAACTAATGATTTTATCGCGCTCCGAGTATTTAAAAATATTCATGCCGCATCGTTACCGCAGAATGTCTACTACTGTGTCATCGCCGTCCGTGAGGGGGGCCACACCCCGGAGACGCGTGCCGCCTCTTCGGACATGCCACCACACCGTACGGCATGTATGAGGGCCCGGTGCGATGCTCCAATGGCATTGCTTCCCCCCAAGGGCCCCCGTCCCGCGTAACCCTGTAGCGTTTGACCACGGGATCTAGCCCTTTGACTTTGCACGGACGGGCTTTGACCAGTGGAACTGTCCACCCGGTTGTGTTAGGTCAGCCCATAGGAACACTTTGGAGCAACATCCGGGACAAAGCCACTGCAAGACCCCATCCTTGTAGACCCGACGCGTCCGTTTCCCCCCTCCATGTGCCGGCGGCGGCGCCGTCCGTGAGGGGGGCACACCTCGGAGATGCGGGCCGGGCGTTTGCAACCGCCACAACTCTTCCAGACTTGTGAGAGGCCGCCTACGCAAGATTTGGCGGCATGTGCTAGCCCCCGGAGGCCTCCGGCCAGAGTCGTAGACACGCGAAGAGCAATCCGCGGAGAGGGAAGTGTTCAGATACTTCTCCATCACCAAAAACTATGAAAAATTACCATCAGTCCTATAGCACATGTGCCCACGTCGTGTAAAAAACTCATAATTTTCTCGCGCTCTGAGTATTTTATAATATTCACACCGCATGATTGCCGCAGAACGTCTACTATTGTGTCATCGCCGTCCGTGAGGGGGGCCACACCCCGGAGACGCGTGCCGCCTCATCGGACATTCCACCACACCGTACGACATGTATGAGGGCCCGGTGCGATGCTCCGGGGGCACTGCTACCCCCGAGGGCCCCCGTCCCGCCTAACCCTGTAGCGTTTGACCACGGGGGCTAGCTCTTTGACTTTGCACGGACGAGCTTTGACCAGTGGAACTTTCCACCCGGTTGTGTTAGGTCGGCCCATAGGAACACTTTGGAGCAACATCTGGGCCGAAGCCACAGCAAGACCCCATCCGTGTAGACCCAACGCGTCCGTTTCCCCCCTCCAGGTGCCGGCGGCGGCACCGTCCGCGAGGGGGGCACACCCCGGAGACGCGTGCCGGGCGTTTGCAACCGCCACAACACTTTCAGACTTGTGAGAGGATTTGGCGGCATGTGCTAGCCCCCAGAGGCCGCCGGCCACAGTCGTAGACGCGCGAAGAGCAATCCGCGGAGAGGGAAGTGTTCAGATACTTCTCCATCACCAAAAACTATGAAAAATTACCATCAGTCCTATAGAACATGTTCCCACGTCGTGTAAAAAACTAATGATTTTATCGCGCTCCTAGTATATAAAAATATTCATGCCGCATCGTTACCGCAGAATGTCTACTACTGTGTCATCGCCGTCCGTGAGGGGGGCCACACCCCGGAGACGCGTGCCGCCTCTTCGGACATGCCACCACACCGTACGGCATGTATGAGGGCCCGGTGCGATGCTCCAATGGCATTGCTTCCCCCCGAGGGCCCCCGTCCCGCCTAACCCTGTAGCGTTTTACCACGGGATCTAGCCCTTTGACTTTGCATGTACGGGCTTTGACCAGTGGAACTGTCCACCCGGTTGTGTTAGGTCAGCCCATAGGAACACTTTGGAGCAACATCCGGGACAAAGCCACTGCAAGACCCCATCCTTGTAGACCCGACGCGTCCGTTTCCCCCCTCCATGTGCCGGCGGCGGCGCCGTCCGTGAGGGGGGCACACCTCGAAGATGCGGGCCGGGCGTTTGCAACCGCCACAACTCTTCCAGACTTGTGAGAGGCCGCCTAAGCAAGATTTGGCGGCATGTGCTAGCCCCCGGAGGCCGCCGGCCACAGTCGTAGACACGCGAAGAGCAATCCGCGGAGAGGGAAGTGTTCAGATACTTCTCCATCACCAAAAACTATGAAAAATTACCATCAGTCCTATAGCACATGTGCCCACGTCTTGTAAAAAACTCATAATTTTATCGCGCTCTCAGTATTTAATAATATTCACACCGCATCATTGCCGCAGAACGTCTACTACTGTGTCATCGCCGTCCGTGAGGGGGGCCACACCCCAGAGACGCGTGCCGCCTCTTCGGACATGCCACCTCACCGTACGACATGTATGGGGCCCGGTGGGACGCTCCAGTGGCATTGCTACCTCCCGAGGGCCCCCGTCCCTCCTAACCCTGTGGGGTTTGACCACGGGATCTAGCCCTTTGACTTTGCATGGACGGGCTTTGACCAGTGGAACTCTCCACCCGGTTGTGTTTGGTCAGCCCATAGGAACACTTTGGAGCAACATCTGGGCCAAAGCCAGAGAAAGACCCCATCCGTGTAGACCCGACGCGTCCGTTTCCCCCCTCCAGGTGCCGGCGGCGGCGCCGTCCTTCAGGGGGGCACACCCCGGAGACGCGTGCCGGGCGTTTTCAACCGCCACAACACTTCCAGACTTGTGAGAGGATTTGGCGGCATGTGCTAGCCCCCAGAAGCCGCCGGCCACAGTCGTAGATGCGCGAAGAGCAATCCGCGGAGAGGGATGTGTTCAGATACTTCTCCATCACCAAAAACTATGAAAAATTACCATCAGTCCTATAGCACATGTTCCCACGTCGTGTAAAAAACTAATGATTTTATCGCACTCCGAGTATTTAAAAATATTCATGCCGCATCGTTACCGCAGAATGTCTACTACTGTGTCATCGCCGTCCGTGAGGGGGGCCACACCCCGGAGACGCGTGCCGCCTCTTCGGACATGCCACCACACCGTACGGCATGTATGAGGGCCCGGTGCGATGCTCCAATGGCATTGCTTCCCCCCAAGGGCCCCCGTCCCGCGTAACCCTGTAGCGTTTGACCACGGGATCTAGCCCTTTGACTTTGCACGGACGGGCTTTGACCAGTGGAACTGTCCACCCGGTTGTGTTAGGTCAGCCCATAGGAACACTTTGGAGCAACATCCGGGACAAAGCCACTGCAAGACCCCATCCTTGTAGACCCGACGCGTCCGTTTCCCCCCTCCATGTGCCGGCGGCGGCGCCGTCCGTGAGGGGGGCACACCTCGGAGATGCGGGCCGGGCGTTTGCAACCGCCACAACTCTTCCAGACTTGTGAGAGGCCGCCTACGCAAGATTTGGCGGCATGTGCTAGCCCCCGGAGGCC
>NC_057814.1:544520585-544535252 GCF_018294505.1 Triticum aestivum
TCCACCCGGTTGTGTTAGGTCGGCCCATAGGAACACTTTGGAGCAACATCTGGGCCGAAGCCACAGCAAGACCCCATCCGTGTAGACCCAACGCGTCCGTTTCCCCCCTCCAGGTGCCGGCGGCGGCACCGTCCGCGAGGGGGGCACACCCCGGAGACGCGTGCCGGGCGTTTGCAACCGCCACAACACTTTCAGACTTGTGAGAGGATTTGGCGGCATGTGCTAGCCCCCAGAGGCCGCCGGCCACAGTCGTAGACGCGCGAAGAGCAATCCGCGGAGAGGGAAGTGTTCAGATACTTCTCCATCACCAAAAACTATGAAAAATTACCATCAGTCCTATAGAACATGTTCCCACGTCGTGTAAAAAACTAATGATTTTATCGCGCTCCTAGTATATAAAAATATTCATGCCGCATCGTTACCGCAGAATGTCTACTACTGTGTCATCGCCGTCCGTGAGGGGGGCCACACCCCGGAGACGCGTGCCGCCTCTTCGGACATGCCACCACACCGTACGGCATGTATGAGGGCCCGGTGCGATGCTCCAATGGCATTGCTTCCCCCCGAGGGCCCCCGTCCCGCCTAACCCTGTAGAGTTTTACCACGGGATCTAGCCCTTTGACTTTGCATGTACGGGCTTTGACCAGTGGAACTGTCCACCCGTTTGTGTTAGGTCAGCCCATAGGAACACTTTGGAGCAACATCCGGGACAAAGCCACTGCAAGACCCCATCCTTGTAGACCCGACGCGTCCGTTTCCCCCCTCCATGTGCCGGCGGCGGCGCCGTCCGTGAGGGGGGCACACCTCGAAGATGCGGGCCGGGCGTTTGCAACCGCCACAACTCTTCCAGACTTGTGAGAGGCCGCCTAAGCAAGATTTGGCGGCATGTGCTAGCCCCCGGAGGCCGCCGGCCACAGTCGTAGACACGCGAAGAGCAATCCGCGGAGAGGGAAGTGTTCAGATACTTCTCCATCACCAAAAACTATGAAAAATTACCATCAGTCCTATAGCACATGTGCCCACGTCTTGTAAAAAACTCATAATTTTATCGCGCTCTCAGTATTTAATAATATTCACACCGCATCATTGCCGCAGAACGTCTACTACTGTGTCATCGCCGTCCGTGAGGGGGGCCACACCCCAGAGACGCGTGCCGCCTCTTCGGACATGCCACCTCACCGTACGACATGTATGGGGCCCGGTGGGACGCTCCAGTGGCATTGCTACCCCCCGAGGGCCCCCGTCCCGCCTAACCCTGTGGGGTTTGACCACGGGATCTAGCCCTTTGACTTTGCATGGACGGGCTTTGACCAGTGGAACTCTCCACCCGGTTGTGTTTGGTCAGCCCATAGGAACACTTTGGAGCAACATCTGGGCCAAAGCCAGAGAAAGACCCCATCCGTGCAGACCCGACGCGTCCGTTTCCCCCCTCCAGGTGCC
This sequence comes from Triticum aestivum, assembly GCF_018294505.1. NCBI lineage: Eukaryota > Viridiplantae > Streptophyta > Magnoliopsida > Poales > Poaceae > Triticum > Triticum aestivum. Next base: position 544,522,026 of record NC_057814.1, read on the forward strand.
GGCGGCGGCGCCGTCCTTCAGGGGGGCACACCCCGGAGACGCATGCCGGGCGTTTTCAACCGCCACAACACTTCCAGACTTGTGAGAGGATTTGGCGGCATGTGCTAGCCCCCAGAAGCCGCCGGCCACAGTCGTAGATGCGCGAAGAGCAATCCGCGGAGAGGGATGTGTTCAGATACTTCTCCATCACCAAAAACTATGAAAAATTACCATCAGTCCTATAGCACATGTTCCCACGTCGTGTAAAAAACTAATGATTTTATCGCACTCCGAGTATTTAAAAATATTCATGCCGCATCGTTACCGCAGAATGTCTACTACCGTGTCATCGCCGTCCGTGAGGGGGGCCACACCCCGGAGACGCGTGCCGCCTCTTCGGACATGCCACCACACCGTACGGCATGTATGAGGGCCCGGTGCGATCCTCCAATGGCATTGCTTCCCCCCAAGGGCCCCCGTCCCGCCTAACCCTGTAGCGTTTGACCACGGGATCTAGCCCTTTGACTTTGCACGGACGGGCTTTGACCAGTGGAACTGTCCACCCGGTTGTGTTAGGTCAGCCCATAGGAACACTTTGGAGCAACATCCGGGACAAAGCCACTGCAAGACCCCATCCTTGTAGACCCGACGCGTCCGTTTCCCCCCTCCATGTGCTGGCGGCGGCGCCGTCCGTGAGGGGGGCACACCTCGGAGATGCGGGCCGGGCGTTTGCAACCGCCACAACTCTTCCAGACTTGTGAGAGGCCGCCTACGCAAGATTTGGCGGCATGTGCTAGCCCCCGGAGGCCGCCGGCCAGAGTCGTAGACACGCGAAGAGCAATCCGCGGAGAGGGAAGTGTTCAGATACTTCTCCATCACCAAAAACTATGAAAAATTACGATCAGTCCTATAGCACATGTGCCCACGTCGTGTAAAAAACTCATAATTTTCTCGCGCTCTGAGTATTTTATAATATTCACACCGCATGATTGCCGCAGAACGTCTACTATTGTGTCATCGCCGTCCGTGAGGGGGGCCACACCCCGGAGACGCGTGCCGCCTCATCGGACATTCCACCACACCGTACGACATGTATGAGGGCCCGGTGCGATGCTCCGGGGGCACTGCTACCCCCGAGGGCCCCCGTCCCGCCTAACCCTGTAGCGTTTGACCACGGGGGCTAGCTCTTTGACTTTGCACGGACGAGCTTTGACCAGTGGAACTCTCCACCCGGTTGTTTTAGGTCGGCCCATAGGAAAACTTTGGAGCAACATCTGGGCCGAAGCCACAGCAAGACCCCATCCGTGTAGACCCAACGCGTCCGTTTCCCCCCTCCAGGTGCCGGCGGCGGCACCGTCCGCGAGGGGGGCACACCCCGGAGACGTGTGCCGGGCGTTTGCAACCGCCACAACACTTTCAGACTTGTGAGAGGATTTGGCGGCATGTGCTAGCCCCCAGAGGCCGCCGGCCATAGTCGTAGACGCGCGAAGAGCAATCCGCGGAGAGGGAAGTGTTCAGATACTTCTCCATCACCAAAAACTATGAAAAATTACCATCAGTCCTATAGCACATGTTCCCACGTCGTGTAAAAAACTAATGATTTTATCGCGCTCCTAGTATATAAAAATATTCATGCCGCATCGTTACCGCAGAATGTCTACTACTGTGTCATCGCCGTCCGTGAGGGGGGCCACACCCCGGAGACGTGTGCCGCCTCTTCGGAGATGCCAGCACACCGTACGGCATGTATGAGGGCCCGGTGCGATGCTCCAATGGCATTGCTTCCCCCCGAGGGCCCCCGTCCCGCCTAACCCTATAGCGTTTGACCACGGGATCTAGCCCTTTGACATTGCATGTACGGTCTTTGACCAGTGGAACTGTCCACCCGGTTGTGTTAGGTCAGCCCATAGGAACACTTTGGAGCAACATCCGGCACAAAGCCACTGCAAGACCCCATCCTTGTAGACCCGACGCGTCCGTTTCCCCCCTCCATGTGCCGGCGGCGGCGCCGTCCGTGAGGGGGGCACACCTCGAAGATGCGGGCCGGGCGTTTGCAACCGCCACAACTCTTCCAGACTTGTGAGAGGCCGCCTAAGCAAGATTTGGCGGCTTGTGCTAGCCCCCGGAGGCCCTCGGCCACAGTCGTAGACACGCGAAGAGCAATCCGCGGAGAGGGAAGTGTTCAGATACTTCTCCATCACCAAAAACTATGAAAAATTACCATCAGTCCTATAGCACATGTGCCCACGTCTTCTAAAAAACTCATAATTTTATCGCGCTCTCAGTATTTAATAATATTCACACCGCATCATTGCCGCAGAACGTCTACTACTGTGTCATCGCCGTCCGTGAGGGGGGCCACAGCCCAGAGACGCGTGCCGCCTCTTCGGACATGCCACCTCACCGTACGACATGTATGGGGCCCGGTGGGACGCTCCAGTGGCATTGCTACCCCCCGAGGGCCCCCGTCCCGCCTAACCCTGTGGCGTTTGACCACGGGATCTAGCCCTTTGACTTTACATGGACGGGCTTTGACCAGTGGAACTCTCCACCCGGTTGTGTTAGGGCAGCCCATAGGAACACTTTGGAGCAACATCTGGGCCAAAGCCAGAGAAAGACCCCATCCGTGTAGACCCGACGCGTCCGTTTCCCCCCTCCAGGTGCCGGCGGCGGCGCCGTCCGTCAGGAGGGCACACCCCGGAGACGCGTGCCGGGCGTTTTCAACCGCCACAACACTTCCAGACTTGTGAGAGGATTTGGCGGCATGTGCTAGCCCCCAGAGGCCACCGGCCACAGTCGTAGACGCGCGAAGAGCAATCCGTGGAGAGGGAAGTGTTCAGATACTTCTCCATCACCAAAAACTATGAAAAATTACCTTCAGTCCTATAGCACATGTGCCCACGTCGTGTAAAATCCTAATGATTTTATCGCGCTCCGAGTATTTAATAATATTCATGCCACATCGTTACCGCAGAATGTCTACTACTGTGTCATCGCTGTCCGTGAGGGGGCCACACCCCGGAGATGCGTGCCGCCTATTCGGACATGCCACCACACCGTATGGCATGTATGAGGTCCCGATGCGATGCTCCAGTGGCATTGCTACCCCCCCAGGGCCGCCGTCCCGCCTAACCCTGTAGCGTTTGACCACGGGATCTTGCCCTTTGACTTTGCACGGACGGGCTTTGCCCAGTGGAAATGTCCACCCGGTTGTGGTAGGTCAGCCCATAGGAACACTTTGGAGCAACATCCGGGACAAAGCCACTGCAAGACCCCTTCCGTGTAGACCCGACGCGTCCGTTTCCCCCCTCCAGGTGCCGGCGGTGGCGCCGTCCGTGAGGGGGGCACACCTTGGAGACGCGGGCCGGGCGGTTGCAACCGCCACAACTCTTCCAGACTTGTGAGAGGCTGCCTACGCAAGATTTGGGGGCATGTGCTAGCCCCCGGAGGCCGCCGGCCACAGTCGTAGACACGCGAAGAGCAATCCGCGGAGAGGGAAGTGTTCAGATAATTCTCCACCACAAAAAACTATGAAAAATTACCATCAGTCCTATAGCACATGTGCCCACGTCGTGTAAAAAACTCATAATTTTATCGCGCTCCGAGTATTTAATAATATTCACACCGCATCATTGCCGCAGAACGTCTACTATTCTGTCATCGCCGTCCGTGAGGGGGGCCACACCCCGGAGACGCGTGCCGCCTCATCGGACATGCCACCTCACCGTACGACATGTAAGAGGGCCCGGTGCGATGCTCCGGTGGCACTGCTACCCCCGAGGGCCCCCGTCCCGCCTAACCCTGTAGCGTTTGACCACGGGGGCTAGCCCTTTGACTTTGCACGGACGAGCTTTGACCATTGGAACTCTCCACCCAGTTGTGTTAGGACAGCCCATAGGAACACTTTGGAGCAACATCTGGGCCAAAGCCACAGCAAGACCCCATCCGTGTAGACCCAACGCGTCCGTTTCCCCCCTCCAGGTGCCGGTGGCGGCACCGTCCGCGAGGGGGGCACACCCCGGAGACGCGTGCCGGGCGTTTGCAACCGCCACAACACTTCCAGACTTGTGAGAGGATTTGGCGGCATGTGCTAGCCCCCAGAGGCCGCCGGCCACAGTCGTAGACGCGCGAAGAGCAATCCGCGGAGAGGGATGTGTTCAGATACTTCTCCATCACCAAAAACTATGAAAAATTACCATCAGTCCTATAGCACATGTTCCCACGTCGTGTAAAAAACTAATGATTTTATCGCGCTCCGAGTATTTAAAAATATTCATGCCGCATCGTTACCGCAGAATGTCTACTACTGTGTCATCGCCGTCCGTGAGGGGGGCCACACCCCGGAGACGCGTGCCGCCTCTTCGGACATGCCACCACACCGTACGGCATGTATGAGGGCCCGGTGCGATGCTCCAATGGCATTGCTTCCCCCCAAGGGCCCCCGTCCCGCCTAACCCTGTAGCGTTTGACCATGGGATCTAGCCCTTTGACTTTGCACGGACGGGCTTTGACCAGTGGAACTGTCCACCCGGTTGTGTTAGGTCAGCCCATAGGAACACTTTGGAGCAACATCCGGGACAAAGCCACTGCAAGACCCCATCCTTGTAGACCCGACGCGTCCGTTTCCCCCCTCCATGTGCCGGCGGCGGCGCCGTCCGTGAGGGGGGCACACCTCGGAGATGCGTGCCGGGCGTTTGCAACCGCCACAACTCTTCCAGACTTGTGAGAGGCCGCCTACGCAAGATTTGGCGGCATGTGCTAGCCCCCGGAGGCCGCCGGCCACAGTCGTAGACACGCGAAGAGCAATCCGCGGAGAGGGAAGTGTTCAGATACTTCTCCATCACCAAAAACTATGAAAAATTACCATCAGTCCTATAGCACATGTGCCCACGTCGTGTAAAAAACTCATAATTTTATTGCGCTCTGAGTATTTAATAATATTCACACCGCATCATTGCCGCAGAACATCTACTATTGTGTCATCGCCGTCCGTGAGGGGGGCCACACCCCAGAGACGCGTACCGCCTCTTCGGACATGCCACCTCACCGTACGACATGTATGGGGCCCGGTGGGACGCTCCAGTGGCATTGCTACCCCCCGAGGGCCCCCGTCCCGCCTAACCCTGTAGCGTTTGACCACGGGATCTAGCCCTTTGACTTTGCATGGACCGGCTTTGACTAGTGGAACTCTCCACCCGGTTGGGTTAGGTCAGCCCATAGGAACACTTTGGAGCAACATCTGGGCGAAAGCCAGGGAAAGACCCCATCCGTGTAGACCCGACGCGTCCGTTTCCCCCCTCCAGGTGCCGGCGGCGGCGCCGTCCGTGAGGTGGGCACACCTCGGAGACGCGGGCCGGGCGTTTGCAACCCCCACAACACTTCCAGACTTGTGAGAGGCCGCCTACGCAAGATTTGACGGCATGTGCTAGCCCCCGAAGGCCGCTGGCCACACTCGTAGACACGCGAAGAGCAATCCGCGGAGAGGGAAGTGTTCAGACAATTCTCCACCACAAAAAACTATGAAAAATTACCATCAGTCCTATAGCACATGTGCCCACGTCGTGTAAAAAACTCATAATTTTATCGCGCTCCGAGTATTTAATAATATTCACACCGCATCATTGCCGCAGAACGTCTACTGTTGTGTCATCGCCGTCCGTGAGGGGGGCCACACCCCGGAGACGCGTGCCGCCTCATCGGACATGCCACCACACCGTACGACATGTATGAGAGCCCGGTGCGATGCTCCGGTGGCACTGCTACCCCCGAGGGCCCCCGTCCCGCCTAACCCTGTAGCGTTTGACCACGGGGGCTAGCCCTTTGACTTTGCATGGACGAGCTTTGACCAGTGGAACTCTCCACCCGGTTGTGTTAGGTCAGCCCATAGGAACACTTTGGAGCAACATCTGGGCCAAAGCCAGGGAAAGACCCCATCCGTGTAGACCCGACGCGTCCGTTTCCCCCCTCCAGGTGCCGACGGCGGCGCCGTCCGTCAGGGGGGCACACCCCGGAGACGCGTGCCGGGCGTTTGAAACCGCCACAACACTTCCAGACTTGTGAGAGGATTTGGCGGCATGTGCTAGCCCCCAGAGGCCACCGGCCACAGTCGTAGATGCGCGAAGAGCAATCCGCGGAGAGGGAAGTGTTCAGATACTTCTCCATCACCAAAAACTATGAAAAATTACCATCAGTCCTATAGCACATGTGCCCACGTCGTGTAAAATACTAATGATTTTATCGCACTCCGAGTATTTAATAATATTCATGCCGCATCGTTACCGCAGAATGTCTACTACTGTGTCATCGCCGTCCGTGAGGGTGGCCACACCCCGGAGACGCGTGCCGCCTCTTCGGACATGCCACCACACCGTACGGCATGTATGAGGGCCCGATGCGATGCTCCAGTGGCATTGCTACCCCCCCCCCCCCAGGGCCCCCGTCCCGCCTAACCCTGTAGCGTTTGACCACGGGATCTAGCCCTTTGACACTGCACGGACGGGCTTTGACCAGTGGAACTGTCCACCCGGTTGTGTTAGGTCAGCCCATAGGAACACTTTGGAGCAACATCTGGGACAAAGCCACTGCAGGACCCCATCCGTGTAGACCCGACGCGTCCGTTTCCCCCCTCCAGGTGCCGGCGGCGGCGCCGTCCGTGAGGTGGGCACACCTCGGAGACGCGGGCCGGGCGTTTGCAACCGCCGCAACACTTCCAGACTTGTGAGAGGCCGCCTACGCAAGATTTGACGGCATGTGCTAGCCCCCGCAGGCCGCTGGCCACAGTCGTAGACACGCGAAGAGCAATCCGCGGAGAGGGAAGTGTTCAGACAATTCTCCACCACAAAAAACACTGAAAAATTACCATCAGTCCTATAGCACATGTGCCCACGTCATGTAAAAATCTCATAATTTTATCGCGCTCCGAGTATTTAATAATATTCACACCGCATCATTGCCGCAGAACGTCTACTGTTGTGTCATCGCCGTCCGTGAGGGGGGCCACACCCCGGAGACGCGTGCCGCCTCATCGGACATGCCACCACACCGTACGACATGTATGAGAGCCCGGTGCGATGCTCCGGTGGCACTGCTACCCCTGAGGGCCCCCGTCCCGCCTAACCCTGTAGCGTTTGACCACGGGGGCTAGCCCTTTGACTTTGCATGGACGAGCTTTGACCAGTGGAACTCTCCACCCGGTTGTGTTAGGTCAGCCCATAGGAACACTTTGGAGCAACATCTGGGCCAAAGCCAGGGAAAGACCCCATCCGTGTAGACCCGACGCGTCCGTTTCCCCCCTCCAGGTGCCGGCGGCGGCGCCGTCCGTCAGGGGGGCACACCCCGGAGACGCGTGCCGGGCGTTTGCAACCGCCACAACACTTCCAGACTTGTGAGAGGATTTGGCGGCATGTGCTATCCCCCAGAGGCCACCGGCCACAGTCGTAGATGCGCGAAGAGCAATCCGCGGAGAGGGAAGTGTTCAGATACTTCTCCATCACCAAAAACTATGAAAAATTACCATCAGTCCTATAGCACATGTGCCCACGTCGTGTAAAATACTAATGATTTTATCGCACTCTGAGTATTTAATAATATTCATGCCGCATCGTTACCGCAGAATGTCTACTACTGTGTCATCGCCGTCCGTGAGGGTGCCACACCCCGGAGACGCGTGCCGCCTCTTCGGACATGCCACCACACCGTACGGCATGTATGAGGGCCCGATGCGATGCTCCAGTGGCATTGCTACCCCCCCCCCCAGGGCCCCCGTCCCGCCTAACCCTGTAGCGTTTGACCACGGGATCTAGCCCTTTGACACTGCACGGACGGGCTTTGACCAGTGGAACTGTCCACCCGGTTGTGTTAGGTCAGCCCATAGGAACACTTTGTAGCAACATCTGGGACAAAGCCACTGCAGGACCCCATCCGTGTAGACCCGACGCGTCCGTTTCCCCCCTCCAGGTGCCGGCGGCGGCGCCGTCCGTGAGGTGGGCACACCTCGGAGACGCGGGCCGGGCGTTTGCAACCGCCGCAACACTTCCAGACTTGTGAGAGGCCGCCTACGCAAGATTTGACGGCATGTGCTAGCCCCCGCAGGCCGCTGGCCACAGTCGTAGACACGCGAAGAGCAATCCGCGGAGAGGGAAGTGTTCAGACAATTCTCCACCACAAAAAACTCTGAAAAATTACCATCAGTCCTATAGCACATGTGCCCACGTCGTGTAAAAATCTCATAATTTTATCGCGCTCCGAGTATTTAATAATATTCACACCGCATCATTGCCGCAGAACGTCTACTGTTGTGTCATCGCCGTCCGTGAGGGGGGCCACACCCCGGAGACGCGTGCCGCCTCATCGGACATGCCACCACACCGTACGACATGTATGAGAGCCCGGTGCGATGCTCCGGTGGCACTGCTACCCCTGAGGGCCCCCGTCCCGCCTAACCCTGTAGCGTTTGACCACGGGGGCTAGCCCTTTGACTTTGCATGGACGAGCTTTGACCAGTGGAACTCTCCACCCGGTTGTGTTAGGTCAGCCCATAGGAACACTTTGGAGCAACATCTGGGCCAAAGCCAGGGAAAGACCCCATCCGTGTAGACCCGACGCGTCCGTTTCCCCCCTCCAGGTGCCGGCGGCGGCGCCGTCCGTCAGGGGGGCACACCCCGGAGACGCGTGCCGGGCGTTTGCAACCGCCACAACACTTCCAGACATGTGAGAGGATTTGGCGGCATGTGCTAGCCCCCAGAGGCCACCGGCCACAGTCATAGATGCGCGAAGAGCAATCCGCGGAGAGGGAAGTGTTCAGATACTTCTCCATCACCAAAAACTATGAAAAATTACCATCAGTCCTATAGCACATGTGCCCACGTCGTGTAAAATACTAATGATTTTATCGCACTCTGAGTATTTAATAATATTCATGCCGCATCGTTACCGCAGAATGTCTACTACTGTGTCATCGCCGTCCGTGAGGGTGGCCACACCCCGGAGACGCGTGCCGCCTCTTCGGACATGCCACCACACCGTACGGCATGTATGAGGGCCCGATGCGATGCTCCAGTGGCATTGCTACCCCCCCCCCCCCAGGGCCCCCGTCCCGCCTAACCCTGTAGCGTTTGACCACGGGATCTAGCCCTTTGACACTGCACGGACGGGCTTTGACCAGTGGAACTGTCCACCCGGTTGTGTTAGGTCAGCCCATAGGAACACTTTGTAGCAACATCTGGGACAAAGCCACTGCAGGACCCCATCCGTGTAGACCCGACGCGTCCGTTTCCCCCCTCCAGGTGCCGGCGGCGGCGCCGTCCGTGAGGTGGGCACACCTCGGAGACGCGGGCCGGGCGTTTGCAACCGCCGCAACACTTCCAGACTTGTGAAAGGCCGCCTACGCAAGATTTGACGGCATGTGCTAGCCCCCGGAGGCCGCTGGCCACAGTCGTAGACACGCGAAGAGCAATCCGCGGAGAGGGAAGTGTTAAGACAATTCTCCACCACAAAAAACTATGAAAAATTACCATCAGTCCTATAGCACATGTGCCCACGTCGTGTAAAAAACTCATAATTTTATCGCGCTCCGAGTATTTAATAATATTCACACCGCATCATTGCCGCAGAACGTCTACTGTTGTGTCATCGCCGTCCGTGAGGGGGGCCACACCCCGGAGATGCGTGCCGCCTCATCGGACATGCCACCACACCGTACGACATGTATGAGAGCCCGGTGCGATGCTCCGGTGGCACTGCTACCCCCGAGGGCCCCCGTCCCGCCTAACCCTGTAGCGTTTGACCACGGGGGCTAGCCCTTTGACTTTGCATGGACGAGCTTTGACCAGTGGAACTCTCCACCCGGTTGTGTTAGGTCAGCCCATAGGAACACTTTGGAGCAACATCTGGGCCAAAGCCAGGGAAAGACCCCATCCGTGTAGACCCGACGCGTCCGTTTCCCCCCTCCAGGTGCCGGCGGCGGTGCCGTCCGTCAGGGGGGCACACCCCGGAGACGCGTGCCTGGCGTTTGCAACCGCCACAACACTTCCAGACTTGTGAGAGGATTTGGCGGCATGTGCTAGCCCCCAGAGGCCACCGGCCACAGTCGTAGATGCGCGAAGAGCAATCCGCGGAGAGGGAAGTGTTCAGATACTTCTCCATCACCAAAAACTATGAAAAATTACCATCAGTCCTATAGCACATGTGCCCACGTCGTGTAAAATACTAATGATTTTATCGCACTCCGAGTATTGAATAATATTCATGCCGCATCGTTACCGCAGAATGTCTACTACTTTGTCATCGCCGTCCGTGAGGGTGGCCACACCCCGGAGACGCGTGCCGCCTCTTCGGACATGCCACCACACCGTACGGCATGTATGAGGGCCCGATGCGATGCTCCAGTGGCATTGCTACCCCCCCCCCAGGGCCCCCGTCCCGCCTAACCCTGTAGCGTTTGACCACGGGATCTAGCCCTTTGACACTGCACGGACGGGCTTTGACCAGTGGAACTGTCCACCCGGTTGTGTGAGGTCAGCCCATAGGAACACTTTGGAGCAACATCTGGGACAAAGCCACTGCAGGACCCCATCCGTGTAGACCCGACGCGTCCGTTTCCCCCCTCCAGGTGCCGGCGGCGGCGCCGTCCGTGAGGTGGGCACACCTCGGAGACGCGGGCCGGGCGTTTGCTACCGCCGCAACACTTCCAGACTTGTGAGAGGCCGCCTACGCAAGATTTGACGGCATGTGCTAGCCCCCGGAGGCCGCTGGCCACAGTCGTAGACACGCGAAGAGCAATCCGCGGAGAGGGAAGTGTTCTGACAATTCTCCACCACAAAAAACTATGAAAAATTACCATCAGTCCTATAGCACATGTGCCCACGTCGTGTAAAAAACTCATAATTTTATCGCGCTCCGAGTATTTAATAATATTCGCACCGCATCATTGCCGCAGAACGTCTACTGTTGTGTCATCGCCGTCCGTGAGGGGGGCCACACCCCGGAGACGCGTGCCGCCTCATCGGACATGCCACCACACCGTACGACATGTATGAGAGCCCGGTGCGATGCTCCGGTGGCACTGCTACCCCCGAGGGCCCCCGTCCCGCCTAACCCTGTAGCGTTTGACCACGGGGGCTAGCCCTTTGACTTTGCATGGACGAGCTTTGACCAGTGGAACTCTCCACCCGGTTGTGTTAGGTCAGCCCATAGGAACACTTTGGAGCAACATCTGGGCCAAAGCCAGGGAAAGACCCCATCCGTGTAGACCCAACGCGTCCGTTTCCCCCCTCCAGGTGCCGGCGGCGGCACCGTCCGTCAGGGGGGCACACCCCGGAGACGCGTGCCGGGCGTTTGCAACCGCCACAACACTTCCAGACTTGTGAGAGGATTTGGCGGCATGTGCTAGCCCCCAGAGGCCGCCGGCCACAGTCGTAGATGCGCGAAGAGCAATCCGCGGAGAGGGAAGTGTTCAGATACTTCTCCATCACCAAAAACAATGAAAAATTACCATCAGTCCTATAGCACATGTGCCCACGTCGTGTAAAATACTAATGATTTTATTGCGCTCTGAGTATTTAATAATATTCACACCGCATCATTGCCGCAGAATGTCTACTACTGTGTCATCGCCGTCCGAGAGGGTGGCCACACCCCAGAGACGCGTGCCGCCTCTTCGGACATGCCACCTCACCGTACGACATGTATGGGGCCCGGTGGGATGCTCCAGTGGCATTGCTACCCCCCCCAGGGCCCCCGTCCCGCCTAACCCTGTAGCGTTTGACCACGGGATCTAGCCCTTTGACTTTGCATGGACCGGCTTTGACCAGTGGAACTCTCCACCCGGTTGTGTTAGGTCAGCCCATACGAACACTTTGGAGCAACATCTGGGCCAAAGCCAGGGAAAGACCCCATCCGTGTAGACCCGACGCGTCCGTTTCCCCCCTCCAGGTGCCGGCGGCGGCGCCGCAGTCAGGAGGGCACACCCCGGAGACGCGTGTCGGGCGTTTGCAACCGCCACAACACTTCCAGACTTGTGAGAGGATTTGGCGGCATGTGCTAGCCCCCAGAGGCCGCCGGCCACAGTCGTAGATGCGCGAAGAGCAATCCGCGGAGAGGGAAGTGTTCAGATACTTCTCCATCACCAAAAACTATGAAAAATTACCATCAGTCCTATAGCACATGTGCCCACGTCGTGTAAAATACTAATGATTTTATTGCGCTCTGAGTATTTAATAATATTCACACCACATCATTGCCGCAGAATGTCTACTACTGTGTCATCGCCGTCCGAGAGGGTGGCCACACCCCAGAGACGCGTGCCGCCTCTTCGGACATGCCACCTCACCGTACGACATGTATGGGGCCCGGTGGGATGCTCCAGTGGCATTGCTACCCCCCCTAGGGCCCCCGTCCCGCCTAACCCTGTAGCGTTTGACCACGAGATCTAGCCCTTTGACTTTGCATGGACCGGCTTTGACCAGTGGAACTCTCCACCCGGTTGTGTTAGGTCAGCCCATAGGAACACTTTGGAGCAACATCTGGGCCAAAGCCAGGGAAAGACCCCATCCGTGTATACCCGACGCGTCCGTTTCCCCCCTCCAGGTGCCGGCGGCGGCGCCGCAGTCAGGAGGGCACACCCCGGAGACGCGTGCCGGGCGTTTGCAACCGCCACAACACTTCCAGACTTGTGAGAGGATTTGGCCGCATGTGCTAGCCCCCAGAGGCCACCGGCCACAGTCGTGGACGCGCGAAGAGCAATCCGCGGAGAGGGAAGTGTTCAGATACTTCTCCATCACCAAAAACTATGAAAAATTACCATCAGTCCTATAGCACATGTGCCCACGTCGTGTAAAATACTAATGATTTTATCGCACAACGAGTATTTAATAATATTCATGCCGCATCGTTACCGCAGAATGTCTACTACTGTGTCATCGCCGTCCGTGAGGGTGGCCACACCCCGGAGACGCGTACCGCCTCTTCGGACATGCCACCACACCGTACGGCATGTATGAGGGCCCGATGCGATGCTCCAGTGGCATTGCTACCCCCCCCCCCCAGGGCCCCCGTCCCGCCTATCCCTTTAGCGTTTGACCACGGGATCTAGCCCTTTGACATTGCACGGACGGGCTTTGACCAGTGGAACTGTCCACCCGGTTGTGTTAGGTCAGCCCATAGGAACACTTTGGAGCAACATCCGGGACAAAGCCACTGCAACACCCCATCCGTGTAGACCCGACGCGTCCGTTTCCCCCCTCCAGGTGC
>NC_057814.1:544537969-544539393 GCF_018294505.1 Triticum aestivum
TGCATGGACGAGCTTTGACCAGTGGAACTCTCCACCCGGTTGTGTTAGGTCAGCCCATAGGAACACTTTGGAGCAACATCTGGGCCAAAGCCACAGCAAGACCCCATCCGTGTAGACCCAACGCGTCCGTTTCCCCCCTCCAGGTGCCGGCGGCGGCACCGTCCGTCAGGGGGGCACACCCCGGAGACGCGTGCCGGGCGTTTGCAACCGCCACAACACTTCCAGACTTGTGAGAGGATTTGGCGGCATGTGCTAGCCCCCAGAGGCCGCCGGCCACAGTCGTAGATGCGCGAAGAGCAATCCGCGGAGAGGGAAGTGTTCAAATACTTCTCCATCACCAAAAACTATGAAAAATTACCATCAGTCCTATAGCACATGTGCCCACGTCGTGTAAAATACTAATGATTTTATTGCGCTCTGAGTATTTAATAATATTCACACCGCATCATTGCCGCAGAATGTCTACTACTGTGTCATCGCCGTCCGAGAGGGTGGCCACACCCCAGAGACGCGTGCCGCCTCTTCGGACATGCCACCTCACCGTACGACATGTATGGGGCCCGGTGGAATGCTCCAGTGGCATTGCTACCCCCCCCCAGGGCCCCCGTCCCGCCTAACCCTGTAGCGTTTGACCACGGGATCTAGCCCTTTGACTTTGCATGGACCGGCTTTGACCAGTGGAACTCTCCACCCGGTTGTGTTAGGTCAGCCCATACGAACACTTTGGAGCAACATCTGGGCCAAAGCCACTGCAAGACCCCATCCGTGTAGACCCGACGCGTCCGTTTCCCCCCTCCAGGTGCCGGCGGCGGCGCCGCAGTCAGGAGGGCACACCCCGGAGACGCGTGCCGGGCGTTTGCAACCGCCACAACACTTCCAGACTTGTGAGAGGATTTGGCGGCATGTGCTAGCCCCCAGAGGCCGCCGGCCACAGTCGTAGATGCGCGAAGAGCAATCCGCGGAGAGGGAAGTGTTCAGATACTTCTCCATCACCAAAAACTATGAAAAATTACCATCAGTCCTATAGCACATGTGCCCACGTCGTGTAAAATACTAATGATTTTATTGCGCTCTGAGTATTTAATAATATTCACACCACATCATTGCCGCAGAATGTCTACTACTGTGTCATCGCCGTCCGAGAGGGTGGCCACACCCCAGAGACGCGTGCCGCCTCTTCGGACATGCCACCTCACCGTACGACATGTATGGGGCCCGGTGGGATGCTCCAGTGGCATTGCTACCCCCCCTAGGGCCCCCGTCCCGCCTAACCCTGTAGCGTTTGACCACGAGATCTAGCCCTTTGACTTTGCATGGACCGGCTTTGACCAGTGGAACTCTCCACCCGGTTGTGTTAGGTCAGCCCATAGGAACACTTTGGAGCAACATCTGGGCCAAAGCCAGGGAAAGACCCCATCCGTGTA
>NC_057814.1:544540719-544541859 GCF_018294505.1 Triticum aestivum
ACTTTGGAGCAACATCCGGGACAAAGCCACTGCAACACCCCATCCGTGTAGACCCGACGCGTCCGTTTCCCCCCTCCAGGTGCCGGCGGCGGCGCCGTCCGTGAGGTGGGCACACCTCGGAGACGCGGGCCGGGCGTTTGCAACCGCGACAACACTTCCAGACTTGTGAGAGGCCGCCTACGCAAGATTTGACGGCATGTGCTAGCCCCCGGAGGCCGCTGGCCACAGTCGTAGACTCGCGAACAGCAATCCGCGGAGAGGGAAGTGTTCAGACAATTCTCCACCACAAAAAACTATGAAAAATTACCATCAGTCCTATAGCACATGTGCCCACGTCGTGTAAAAAACTCATAATTTTATCGCGCTCCGAGTATTTAATAATATTCACACCGCATCATTGCCGCAGAACGTCTACTGTTGTGTCATCGCCGTCCGTGAGGGGGGCCACACCCCGGAGACGCGTGCCGCCTCATCGGACATGCCACCACACCGTACGACATGTATGAGAGCCCGGTGCGATGCTCCGGTGGCACTGCTACCCCCGAGGGCCCCCGTCCCGCCTAACCCTGTAGCGTTTGACCACGGGGGCTAGCCCTTTGACTTTGCATGGACGAGCTTTGACCAGTGGAACTCTCCACCCGGTTGTGTTAGGTCAGCCCATAGGAACACTTTGGAGCAACATCTGGGCCAAAGCCACAGCAAGACCCCATCCGTGTAGACCCAACGCTTCCATTTCCCCCCTCCAGGTGCCGGCTGCGGCACCGTCCGTGACGGGGGCACACCCCGGAGACGCGTGCCGGGCGTTTGCAACCGCCACAACACTTCCCGACTTGTGAGAGGATTTGGCGGCATGTGCTAGCCCCCAGAGGCCGCCGGCCACAGTCGTAGACGCGCGAAGAGCAATCCGCGGAGAGGGAAGTGTTCAAATACTTCTCCATCACCAAAAACTATGAAAAATTACCATCAGTCCTATAGCACATGTGCCCACGTCGTGTAAAAAACTCATAATTTTATTGCGCTCTGAGTATTTAATAATATTCACACCGCATCATTGCCGTAGAACATCTACTATTGTGTCATCGCCGTCCGTGAGGGGGGCCACACCCCAGAGACGCGTGGCGCCTCTTCGGACATGCCACC
>NC_057814.1:544542026-544545269 GCF_018294505.1 Triticum aestivum
ACTTTGCACGGACGGGCTTTGACCAGTGGAACTGCCACCCGGTTGTGTTAGGTCAGCCCATAGGAACACTTTGGAGCAACATCCGGGACAAAGCCACTGCAAGACCCCATCCGTGTAGACCCGACGCGTCCGTTTCCCCCCTCCAGGTGCCGGCGGCGGCGCCGTCCGTGAGGGGGGCACACCTCGGAGACGCGGGCCGGCGGTTTGCAACCGCCACAACACTTCCAGATTTGTGAGAGGCCGCCTACGCAAGATTTGACGGCATGTGCTAGCCCCCGGAGGCCGCTGGCCACAGTCGTAGACACGCGAAGAGCAATCCGCGGAGAGGGAAGTGTTCAGACAATTCTCCACCACAAAAAACTATGAAAAATTACCATCAGTCCTATAGCACATTTGCCCACGTTGTGTAAAAAACTCATAATTTTATCGCGCTCCGAGTATTTAATAATATTCACACCGCATCATTGCCGCAGAACGTCTACTGTTGTGTCATCGTCGTCCGTGAGGGGGGCCACACCCCGGAGACGCGTGCCGCCTCATCGGACATGCCACCACACCGTACGACATGTATGAGAGCCCGGTGCGATGCTCCGGTGGCACTTTTACCCCCGAGGGCCCCCGTCCCGCCTAACCCTGTAGCGTTTGACCACGGGGGCTAGCCCTTTGACTTTGCATGGACGAGCTTTGACCAGTGGAACTCTCCACCCGGTTGTGTTAGGTTAGCCAAGAGGAACACTTTGGAGCAACATCTGGGACAAAGCCACAACAAGACCCCATCCGTGTAGACCCAACGCGTCCGTTTCCCCCCTCCAGGTGCCGGCGGCGGCACCGTCCACGAGGGGGGCACACCCCGGAGACGCGTGCCGGGCGTTTGCAACCGCCACAACACTTCCAGACTTGTGAGAGGATTTGGCGGCATGTGCTAGCCCCCAGAGGCCGCCGGCCACAGTCGTAGACGCGCGAAGAGCAATCCGCGGAAAGGGAAGTGTTCAGATACTTCTCCATCACCAAAAACTATGAAAAATTACCATCAGTCCTATAGCACATGTGCCCACGTCGTGTAAAAAACTCATCATTTTATCGCGCTCTGAGTATTTAATAACATTCACACTGCATCATTGCCGCAGAACGTCTACTACTGTCTCATCGTCGTCCGTGAGGGGGGCCACACCCCAGAGACGCGTGCCACCTCTTTGGACATGCCACCTCACCGTACGACATGTATGGGGCCCGGTGGGATGCTCCAGTGGCATTGCTACCCCCCGAGGGCCCCCGTCCCGCCTAACCCTGTAGCGTTTGACCACGGGATCTAGCCCTTTGACTTTGCACGAACGGGCTTTGACCAGTGGAACTCTCCACCCGGTTGTGTTAGGTCAGCCCATAGGAACACTTTGGACCAACATCTGGGCCAAAGCCAGAGAAAGACCCCATCCGTGTAGACCCGACGTGTCCATTTCCCCCCTCCAGGTGCCGGCGGCGGCGCCGTCCATCAGGGGGGCACACCCCGGAGACGCGTGCCGGGCGTTTGCAACCGCCACAACACTTCCAGACTTGTGAGAGGATTTGGCGGCATGTGCTAGCCACCAGAGGCCACCGGCCACAGTCGTAGACGCGCGATGAGCAATCCGCGGAAAGGGAAGTGTTCAGATACTTCTCCATCACCAAAAACTATGAAAAATTACCATCAGTCCTATAGCACATGTGCCCACGTCGTGTAAAATACTAATGATTTTATCGCGCTCTGAGTATTTAATAATATTCATGCCCATCGTTACCGCAGAATGTCTACTACTGTGTCATCGCCGTCCGTGAGGGGGGCCACACCCCGGAGACGCGTGCCGCCTCTTCGGACATGCCACCACACCGTACGACATGTATGAGGGACAGATGCGATGCTCCAGTGGCATTGCTACCCCCCAGGGCCCCCGTCCCGCCTAACCCTGTAGCGTTTGACCACGGGATCTAGCCCTTTGACTTTGCACGGACGGGCTTTGACCAGTGGAACTGTCCACCCGGTTGTGTTAGGTCAGCCTATAGGAACACTTTGGAGCAACATCCGGGACAAAGCCACTGCAAGACCCCATCCGTGTAGACCCGACGGGTCCGTTTCCCCCCTCCACGTGCCGGCGGCGGCGTCGTCCGTGAGGGGGGCACACCTCGGAGACGCGGGCCGGGCGTTTGCAACCGCCACAACACTTCCAGACTTGTGAGAGGCCGCCTACGCAAGATTTGGCGGCATGTGCTAGCCCCCGGAGGCCGCTGGCCACAGTCGTAGACACGCGAAGAGCAATCCGCGGAGAGGGAAGTGTTCAGATAATTCTCCACCACAAAAAACTATGAAAAATTACCATCAGTCCTATAGCACATGTGCCCACGTCGTGTAAAAAACTCATAATTTTATCGCTCTCCGAGTATTTAATAATATTCACACCGCATCATTGCCGCAGAACGTCTACTATTGTGTCATCGCCGTCCGTGAGGGGGGCCACACCCCAGAGATGCGTGCCGCCTCATCGGACATGCCACCACACCGTACGACATGTATGAGAGCCCGGTGCGATGCTCCGGTGGCACTACTACCCCCGAGGGCCCCCGTTCCGCCTAACCCTGTAGCGTTTGACCACGGGGGTTAGCCCTTTGACTTTGCATGGACGAGCTTTGACCAGAGGAACTCTCCACCCGGTTGTGTTAGGTCAACCCATAGGAACACTTTGGAGCAACATCTGGGCCAAAGCCACAGCAAGACCCCATCCGTCTAGACCCAACGCGTCCATTTCCCCCCTCCGGGTGCCGGCGGCGGCACCGTCCGCGAGGGGAGCACACCCCGGAGACGCGTGCCGGGCGTTTGCAACCGCCACAACACTTCCAAACTTGTGAGAGGATTTGGCGGCATGTGCTTGCACCCAGAGGCCACCGGCCACAGTCGTAGACGCGCGAAGAGCAATCCGCGGAGTGGGAAGTGTTCAGATACTTCTCCATCACCAAAAACTATGAAAAATTACCATCAGTCCTATAGCACATGTGCCCACATCGTTTAAAATACTAATGATTTTATCGCACTCCGAGTATTTAATAATATTCATGCCGCATCGTTACCGCAGAATGTCTACTACTGTGTCATCGCCGTCCGTGAGGGGGGCCACACCCCGGAGACGCGTGCCGCCTCTTCGGACATGCCACCACACCGTACGCCATGTATGAGGGCCCGATGCGATGCTCCAGTGGCATTGCTACCCCCCCCCC
>NC_057814.1:544546053-544546674 GCF_018294505.1 Triticum aestivum
TGACCACGGGGGCTAGCCCTTTGACTTTGCATGGACGAGCTTTGACCAGTGGAACTCTCCACCCGGTTGTGTTAGGTCAGCCCATAGGAACACTTTGGAGCAACATCTGGGCCAAAGCCACAGCAAGACCCCATCCATGTAGACCCAACGCTTCCGTTTCCCCCCTCCAGGTGCCGGCGGCGGCACCGTCCACGAGGGGGGCACACCCCGGAGACGCGTGCCGGGCGTTTGCAACCTCCACAACACTCCCAGACTTGTGAGAGGATTTGGCGGCATGTGCTAGCCCCCAGAGGCCGCCGGCCACAGTCGTAGACGCGCGAAGAGCAATCCGCGGAGAGGGAAGTGTTCAGATACTTCTCCATCACCAAAAACTATGAAAAACTACCATCAGTCCTATAGCACATGTGCCCACGTCGTGTAAAAAACTAATGATTTTATCGCACTCCGAGTATTTAAAAATATTCATGCCGCATCGTTACCGCAGAACGTCTACTACTGTGTCATCGCCGTCCGTGAGGGGGGCCACACCCCGGAGACGCGTGCCGCCTCTTCGGACATGCCACCACACCGTACAGCACGTATGAGGGCCCGGTGCGATGCTCCAATGGCATTGCTTCCCCC
>NC_057814.1:544548069-544549584 GCF_018294505.1 Triticum aestivum
AAGGCCCCCCGTCCCGCCTAACCTTGTAGCGTTTGACCACGGGATCTAGCCCTTTGACATTGCACGGACGGGCTTTGACCATTGGAACTGTCCACCCGGTTGTGTTAGGTCAGCCCATAGGAACACTTTGGAGCAACATCCGGGACAAAGCCACTGCAAGACCCCATCCGTGTAGACCCGACGCGTCCGTTTCCCCCCTCTATGTGCCGGCGGCGGCGCCGTCCGTGAGGGGGGCACACCTCGGAGACGCGGGCCGGGCGTTTGCAACCGCCACAACTCTTCCAGACTTGTGAGAGGCCACCTACGCAAGATTTGGCGGCATGTGCTAGCCCCCGGAGGCCGCCGGCCACAGACGTAGACACGCGAAGAGCAATCCGCGGAGAGGGAAGTGTTCAGATACTTCTCCATCACCAAAAACTATGAAAAATTACAATCAGTCCTATAGCACATGTGCCCACGTCGTGTAAAAAACTCATCATTTTATCGCGCTCTGAGTATTTAATAACATTCACACCGCATCATTGCCCCAGAACGTCTACTACTGTCTCATCGTCGTCCGTGAGGGGGGCCACACCCCAGAGACGCGTGCCGCCTCTTTGGACATGCCACCTCACCGTACGACATGTACGGGGCCCGGTGGGATGCTCCAGTGGCATTGCTACCCCCCGAGGGCCCCCGTCCCGCCTAACCCTGGTAGCGTTTGACCACGGGATCTAGCCCTTTGACTTTGCACGGACGGGCTTTGACCAGTGGTACTCTCCGCCCGGTTGTGTTAGGTCAGCCCATAGGAACACTTTGGAGCAACATCTGGGCCAAAGCCAGAGAAAGACCCCATCCGTGTAGACCCGACGCGTCCATTTCCCCCCTCCAGGTGCCGGCGGCGGCGCCGTCCATCAGGGGGGCACACCCCGGAGACGCGTGCCGGGCGTTTGCAACCGCCACAACACTTCCAGACTTGTGAGAGGATTTGGCGGCATGTGCTAGCCACCAGAGGCCACCGGCCACAGTCGTAGACGCGCGAAGAGCAATCCGCGGAAAGGGAAGTGTTCAGATACTTCTCCATCACCAAAATCTATGAAAAATTACCATCAGTCCTACAGCACATGTGCCCACGTCGTGTAAAATACTAAAGATTTTATCGTGCTCTGAGTATTTAATAATATTCATGCCCATCGTTACCGCAGAATGTCTACTACTGTGTCATCGCTGTCCGTGAGGGGGGCCACACCCCGGAGACGCGTGCCGCCTCTTCGGACATGCCACCACACCGTACGACATGTATGACGGCCCGATGCGATGCTCCAGTGGCATTGCTACCCCCCCAGGGCCCCCGTCCCGCCTAACCCTGTAGCGTTTGACCACGGGATCTAGCCCTTTGACTTTGCACGGACGGGCTTTGACAAGTGGAGCTGTCCACCCGGTTGTGTTAGGTCAGCCCATAGGAACACTTTGGAGCAACATCCGGGACAAAGCCACTGCAAGACCCCATCCGTGTAGACCCGACGCGTCCGTTTC
>NC_057814.1:544551594-544552235 GCF_018294505.1 Triticum aestivum
CAGATGCGATGCTCCAGTGGCATTGCTACCCCCCAGGGCCCCCGTCCCGCCTAACCCTGTAGCGTTTGACCACGGGATCTAGCCCTTTGACTTTGCACGGACGGGCTTTGACCAGTGGAACTGTCCACCCGGTTGTGTTAGGTCAGCCTATAGGAACACTTTGGAGCAACATCCGGGACAAAGCCACTGCAAGACCCCATCCGTGTAGACCCGACGGGTCCGTTTCCCCCCTCCACGTGCCGGCGGCGGCGTCGTCCGTGAGGGGGGCACACCTCGGAGACGCGGGCCGGGCGTTTGCAACCGCCACAACACTTCCAGACTTGTGAGAGGCCGCCTACGCAAGATTTGGCGGCATGTGCTAGCCCCCGGAGGCCGCTGGCCACAGTCGTAGACACGCGAAGAGCAATCCGCGGAGAGGGAAGTGTTCAGATAATTCTCCACCACAAAAAACTATGAAAAATTACCATCAGTCCTATAGCACATGTGCCCACGTCGTGTAAAAAACTCATAATTTTATCGCTCTCCGAGTATTTAATAATATTCACACCGCATCATTGCCGCAGAACGTCTACTATTGTGTCATCGCCGTCCGTGAGGGGGGCCACACCCCAGAGATGCGTGCCGCCTCATCGGACATGCCA
>NC_057814.1:544554282-544728238 GCF_018294505.1 Triticum aestivum
AAGGCCCCCCGTCCCGCCTAACCTTGTAGCGTTTGACCACGGGATCTAGCCCTTTGACATTGCACGGACGGGCTTTGACCATTGGAACTGTCCACCCGGTTGTGTTAGGTCAGCCCATAGGAACACTTTGGAGCAACATCCGGGACAAAGCCACTGCAAGACCCCATCCGTGTAGACCCGACGCGTCCGTTTCCCCCCTCTATGTGCCGGCGGCGGCGCCGTCCGTGAGGGGGGCACACCTCGGAGACGCGGGCCGGGCGTTTGCAACCGCCACAACTCTTCCAGACTTGTGAGAGGCCACCTACGCAAGATTTGGCGGCATGTGCTAGCCCCCGGAGGCCGCCGGCCACAGACGTAGACACGCGAAGAGCAATCCGCGGAGAGGGAAGTGTTCAGATACTTCTCCATCACCAAAAACTATGAAAAATTACAATCAGTCCTATAGCACATGTGCCCACGTCGTGTAAAAAACTCATCATTTTATCGCGCTCTGAGTATTTAATAACATTCACACCGCATCATTGCCCCAGAACGTCTACTACTGTCTCATCGTCGTCCGTGAGGGGGGCCACACCCCAGAGACGCGTGCCGCCTCTTTGGACATGCCACCTCACCGTACGACATGTACGGGGCCCGGTGGGATGCTCCAGTGGCATTGCTACCCCCCGAGGGCCCCCGTCCCGCCTAACCCTGGTAGCGTTTGACCACGGGATCTAGCCCTTTGACTTTGCACAGACGGGCTTTGACCAGTGGTACTCTCCGCCCGGTTGTGTTAGGTCAGCCCATAGGAACACTTTGGAGCAACATCTGGGCCAAAGCCAGAGAAAGACCCCATCCGTGTAGACCCGACGCGTCCATTTCCCCCCTCCAGGTGCCGGCGGCGGCGCCGTCCATCAGGGGGGCACACCCCGGAGACGCGTGCCGGGCGTTTGCAACCGCCACAACACTTCCAGACTTGTGAGAGGATTTGGCGGCATGTGCTAGCCACCAGAGGCCACCGGCCACAGTCGTAGACGCGCGAAGAGCAATCCGCGGAAAGGGAAGTGTTCAGATACTTCTCCATCACCAAAATCTATGAAAAATTACCATCAGTCCTATAGCACATGTGCCCACGTCGTGTAAAATACTAAAGATTTTATCGTGCTCTGAGTATTTAATAATATTCATGCCCATCGTTACCGCAGAATGTCTACTACTGTGTCATCGCTGTCCGTGAGGGGGGCCACACCCCGGAGACGCGTGCCGCCTCTTCGGACATGCCACCACACCGTACGACATGTATGACGGCCCGATGCGATGCTCCAGTGGCATTGCTACCCCCCCAGGGCCCCCGTCCCGCCTAACCCTGTAGCGTTTGACCACGGGATCTAGCCCTTTGACTTTGCACGGACGGGCTTTGACAAGTGGAGCTGTCCACCCGGTTGTGTTAGGTCAGCCCATAGGAACACTTTGGAGCAACATCCGGGACAAAGCCACTGCAAGACCCCATCCGTGTAGACCCGACGCGTCCGTTTCCCCCCTCCACGTGCCAGCGGCGGCGTCGTCCGTGAGGGGGGCACACCTCGGAGACGCGGGCCGGGCGTTTGCAACCGCCACAACACTTCCAGACTTGTGAGAGGCCGCCTACGCAAGATTTGGCGGCATGTGCTAGCCCCCGGAGGCCGCTGGCCACAGTCGTAGACACGCGAAGAGCAATCCGCGGAGAGGGAAGTGTTCAGATAATTCTCCACCACAAAAAACTATGAAAAGTTACCATCAGTCCTATAGCACATGTGCCCACGTCGTGTAAAAAACTCATAATTTTATCGCGCTCCGAGTATTTAATAATATTCACACCGCATCATTGCCGCAGAACGTCTACTATTGTGTCATCGCCGTCCGTGAGGGGGGCCACACCCCGGAGACGCGTGCCGCCTCATCGGACATGCCACCACACCGTACGACATGTATGAGAGCCCGGTGCGATGCTCCGGTGGCACTGCTACCCCCGAGGGCCCCCGCCCCACCTAACCCTGTAGCGTTTGACCACGGGGGCTAGCCCTTTGACTTTGCATGGACGAGCTTTGACCAGTGGAACTCTCCACCCGGTTGTGTTAGGTCAACCCATAGGAACACTTTGGAGCAACATCTGGGCCAAAGCCGCAGCAAGACCCCATCCGTGTAGACCCAACGCGTCCATTTCCCCCCTCCGGGTGCCGGCGGCACCGTCCGCGAGGGGGGCACACCCCGGAGACGCGTGCCGGGCGTTTGCAACCGCCACAACACTTCCAGACTTGTGAGAGGATTTGGCGGCATGTGCTAGCCCCCAGAGGCCGACGGCCACAGTCGTAGACGCGCGAAGAGCAATCCGCGGAGAGGGAAGTGTTCAGATACTTCTCCATCACCAAAAACTATGAAAAATTACCATCAGTCCTATAGCACATGTGCCCACGTCGCGAAAAAACTAATGATTTTATCGCGCTCCGAGTATTTAAAAATATTCATGCCGCATCGTTACCGCAGAACGTCTACTACTGTGTCATCGCCGTCCGTGAGGGGGGCCACACCCCGGAGACGCGTGCCGCCTCTTCGGACATGCCACCACACCGTACGGCATGTATGAGGGCCCGGTGCGATGCTCCAATGGCATTGCTTCCCCCCAAGGGCCCCCGTCCCACCTAACCCTGTAGCGTTTGACCACGGGATCTAGCCCTTTGACTTTGCACGGACGGGCTTTGACCAGTGGAACTCTCCACCCGGTTGTGTTAGGTCAGCCCATAGGAACACTTTGGAGCAACATCCGGGACAAAGCCACTGCAAGACCCCATCCGTGTAGACCCGACGCGTCCGTTTCCCCCCTCCATGTGCCGGCGGCGGCACCGTCCGTGAGGGGGGCACACCTCGGAGACGCGGGCCGGGCGTTTGCAACCGCCACAACTGTTCCAGACTTGTGAGAGGCCGCCTACGCAAGATTTGGCGGCATGTGCTAGCCCCCGGAGGCTGCCGAACACAGTCGTAGACACGCGAAGAGCAATCCGCGGAGAGGGAAGTGTTCAGATACTTCTCCATCACCAAAAACTATGAAAAATCACCATCAGTCCTATAGCACATGTGCCCACGTCGTGTAAAAAACTCATAATTTTATCGCGCTCTGAGTATTTAATAATATTCACACCGCATCATTGCCGCAGAAAGTCTACTACTGTGTCATCGCCGTCCGTGAGGGGGGCCACACCCCAGAGACGCGTGCCGCCTCTTCGGACATGCCACCTCACCGTACGACATATATGGGGCCCGGTGGGATGCTCCAGTGGCATTGCTACCCCCCGAGGGCCCCCGTCCCGCCTAACCCTGTAGCGTTTGACCACGGGATCTAGCCCTTTGACTTTGCATGGACGGGCTTTGACCAGTGGAACTCTCCACCCGGTTGTGTTAGGTCAGCCCTTAGGAACACTTTGGAGCAACATCTGGGCCAAAGCCAGAGAAAGACCCCATCCGTGTAGACCCGACGCGTCCGTTTCCCCCCTCCAGGTGCCGGCGGCGGCGCCGTCCGTCAGGGGGGCACACCCCGGAGACGCGTGCCGGGCGTTTGCAACCGCCACAACACTTCCAGACTTGTGAGAGGATTTGGCGGCATGTGCTAGCCACCAGAGGCCACCGGCCACAGCCGTAGACGCGCGAAGAGCAATCCGCGGAGAGGGAAGTGTTCAGATACTTCTCCATCACCAAAAACTATGAAAAATTACCGTCAGTCCTATAGCACATGTGCCCACGTCGTGTAAAATACTAATGATTTTATCACGCTCCGAGTATTTAATAATATTCATGCCGCATCGTTACCGCAGAACGTCTACTACTGTGTCATCGCCGTCCGTGAGGGGGGGCACACCCCGGAGACGCGTGCCGCCTCTTAGGCCATGCCACCACACCGTACGGCATGTATGAGGGCCCGATGCGATGCTCCAGTGGCATTGCTACCCCTGAGGGCCCCCGTCCTGCCTAACCCTGTAGCGTTTGACCACGGGATCTAGCCCTTTGACTTTGCACGGACGGGCTTTGACCAGTGGAGCTCTCCACCCGGTTGTGTTAGGTCAGCCCATAGGAACACTTTGGAGCAACATCCGGGCCAAAGCCACTTGAAGACCCCATCCGTGTAGACCCGACGCGTCCGTTTCCCCCCTTCACACTAGTAGAAAAGGGCCTTTAGTCCCGGTTCTGGAACCGGGACTAAAGGGTCATTACTAAAGCCTCCCCCTTTAGTCTCGGTTCTTACACGAACCGAGACTAAAGGCCCTCCACGTGGCCGCTGCCTGGAGGTCCACCTTTAGTCCCAGTTGGTAACACCAACCAGTACTAAAGGAAATTTAATAATTTTTTTTTGAATTTTTTTGAGATTTTTTTGAGATTTTTATGAATTTTTTTTTGATTTGCAAATTTCTGAATTATTTTAACCTGCAATGTCTAATCACCCCTCATCACTGCTCAATTTAACCTCTAATCTCTAATCACCCCTCATCATTCCAAATCATCTAACTTCCCAAACGGTCACCCATCCTGTCACTACTCCAGCCTAAGCACGCTTAACTTCCGGGTTCTATTCTCCCTCATTTCCAAGTCTGCACTTGTTGTTTTCCTGACAATAGTAAGATGTCAATCCTATTAACCCTCAGGAATTTAGCTTGAGCATGAAGGTACACATTTCACTATTTGAGTTTGAAACTATTGTTCTAAAAAACAATAATTATTTAGTAACACTAATATTTCTTGAATAAGTAGTTTGACCACAGTTTGACCAGATTTGACCAAAATTCAAAAAAACTGAAATAATTATTTAGTAACACTAATATTTCTTGAATAATTAGTTTGACCATTGTTTGACCACAGTTTGACCAGATTTGACCAAAATTCAAAAAAACTGAAATAGCTATTTAGTAACACTAATATTCTTGAATAATTATTTAGTAACACCAATACTTCTTGAATAAGTAGTTTGACCATAGTTTGACCAGATTTAACAGAAATTAAAAAAAAACCATAAATTTGAGCATAACTTTTTTCCTTTTAGAATATGAGGATTCTAAAAATTTGCAAACAGGCCGTAGGCCGTCAAAATTGGATGCGGATATTCGTGCTGAACATTTTGATATATTATACTTTTTTTCTGACATCGTATGCAAAAGTTATAGCCGTTTTACATTTTCCCTACACTTTCTGATATATTATACTTTTAAATTTTCCTAACTAGTACATGTAGTAACATAACTACATCTGGAACGATTTTAATTTTTGAAGTTTTTATCATTTTCTTTTGCATTTTACAAAACTGAAAAGGCGATCCACGGTGGGGGGGTGGGGGGTAGAGTTTGAAAATGGGACCTTTAGTACCGGTTCGTGCCATGAACCGGTACTAATGCCTCAAACCCCATTAGTACCGGTTCGTGGCACCAACTGGGACTAAAGGTCCCATTTGAACCGGGACTAATGACTGTACGGTGCCCTAGCCGCACGAACCGGGACTAATACTCACATTAGTCCCGGTTCGTAATGCAACTGGGATTAATGCTCTTTTCTGGCCAAACCAAAGCCCTGTTTTCTACTAGTGCCAGGTGCCGGCGGAGGCGCCGTCCGTGAGGGGGGGCACACCCCGGAGACGCGGGCCGGGCGTTTGCAACCGCCACAACACTTCCAGACTTCTGAGAGGCCGCATACGCAAGATTTGGCGGCATGTGCTAGCCCCCGGAGGCCGCTGGCCATAGTCGTAGACACTCGAAGAGCAATCCGGGGAGAGGGAAGTGTTCAGATAATTCTCCACCACAAAAAACTATGAAAAATTACCATCAGTCCTATAGTACATGTGCCCACATCGTGTAAAAAACTCATAATTTTATCGCGCTTCGAGTATTTAATAATATTCACACCGCATCATTGCCGCAGAACGTCTACTATTGTGTCATCGCCGTCCGTGAGGGGGGCCACACCCCGGAGACGCGTGCCGCCTCATCGGACATGCCACCACACCGTACGACATGTATGAGGGCCCGGTGCGATGCTCCGATGGCATTGCTACCCCCAGGCCCCCCGTCCCGCCTAACCTTGTAGCGTTTGACCACGGGGGCTAGCCCTTTGACTTTGCACGGACGAGCTTTGACCAGTGGAACTCTCCACCCGGTTGTGTTAGGTCAGCCCATAGGAACACTTTGGAGCAACATCTGGGCCAAAGCCACAGCAAGACCCCATCCCTATAGACACAACGCGTCCGTTTCCCCCCTCCAGGTGCCGGCGGCGGCACCGTCCGCAAGGGGGGCACCCCGCAGACGTGTGCCGGGCGTTTGCAACCGCCACAACACTTGCAAACTTGTGAGAGGATTTGGCGGCATGTGCTAGCCCCCAGAGGCCGCCGGCCACAGTCGTAGATGCGCGAAGAGCAATCCGCGGAGAGGGAAGTGTTCAGATACTTCTCCATCCCCAAAAACTATGAAAAATTACAATCAGTCCTATAGCACATGTGCCCACGTCGTGTAAAAAACTAATGATTTTATCGCGCTCCTAGTATTTAAAAATATTCATGCCGCATCGTTACCGCAGAACGTCTACTACTGTGTCATCGCCGTCCGTGAGGGGGGCACACCCCGGAGACGCGTGCCGCCTCTTCGGACATGCCACCACACCGTACGGCATGTATGAGGGCCCGGTGCGATGCTCCAATGGCATTGCTTCCCCCCAAGGGCAACCGTCCCGCCTAACCCTGTAGCGTTTGACCACGGGATCTAGCCCTTTGACTTTGCACGGACGGGCTTTGACCAGTGGAACTGTCCACCCGGTTGTGTTAGGTCAGCCCATAGGAACACTTTGGAGCAACATCCGGGACAAAGCCACTGCAAGACCCCATCCGTGTAGACCCGACGCATCCGTTTCCCCCCTCCAGGTGCCGGCAGCGGCGCCGTCCGTGAGGGGGGCACACCTCGGAGACGCGGGCCGGGCGTTTGCAACCGCCACAACACTTCCAGACTTGTGAGAGGCCGCCTACGCAAGATTTGGCGGCATGTGCTAGCCCCCGGAGGCCGCTGGCCACAGTCGTAGACACGCGAAGAGCAATCCGCGGAGAGGGAAGTGTTCAGATAATTCTCCACCACAAAAAACTATGAGAAATTACCATCAGTCCAGTAGTACATGTGCCCACGTCGTGTAAAAAACTCATAATTTTATCGCGCTTCGAGTATTTAATAATATTCACACCGCATCATTGCCGCAGAACGTCTACTATTGTGTCATCGCCGTCCGTGAGGGGGGCCACACCCCGGAGACGCGTGCCGCCTCATCGGACATGCCACCACACCGTACGACATGTATGAGGGCCCGGTGCGATGCTCCGATGGCATTGCTACCCCCAGGGCCCCCGTCCCGCCTAACCTTGTAGCGTTTGACCACGGGGGCTAGCCCTTTGACTTTGCATGGACGAGCTTTGACCAGTGGAACTCTCCACCCGGTTGTGTTAGGTCAGCCCATAGGAACACTTTGGAGCAACATCTGGGCCAAAGCCACAGCAAGACCCCATCCGTGTAGACCCAACGCGTCCGTTTCCCCCCTCCAGGTGCCGGCGGCGGCACCGTCCGCGAGGGGGGCACACCCCGCAGACGTGTGCCGGGCGTTTGCAACCGCCACAACACTTCCAAACTTGTGAGAGGATTTGTCGGCATGTGCTAGCCCCCAGAGGCCGCCTGCCACAGTCGTAGACGGGCGAAGAGCAATCCGCGGAGAGGCAAGTGTTCAGATACTTCTCCATCACCAAAAACTATGAAAAATTACCATCAGTCCTATAGCACATGTGCCCACGTCGTGTAAAAAACTAATGGTTTTATCGCGCTCCGAGTATTTAATATTCATCCCGCATCGTTACCGCAGAACGTCTACTACTGTGTCATCGCCGTCCGTGAGGGGGGGCACACCCCGGAGACGCGTGCCGCCTCTTCGGACATGCCACCACACCGTACGGCATGTATGAGGGCCCGGTGCGATGCTCCAATGGCATTGCTCCCCCCCAAGGGCCCCCGTCCCGCCTAACCCTGTAGCGTTTGACCACGGGATCTAGCCCTTTGACTTTGCACGGACGGGCTTTGACCAGTGGAACTGTCCACCCGGTTGTGTTAGGTCAGCCCATAGGAACTCTTTGGAGCAACATCCGGGATAAAACCACTGCAAGACCCCATCCGTGTAGACCCGACGCGTCCGTTTCCCCCCTCCATGTGCCGGCGGCGGCGCCGTCCGTGAGGGGGGCACACCTCGGAGACACGGGCCGGGCGTTTGCAACCGCCACAACTCTTCCAGACTTGTGAGAGGCCGCCTACACAAGATTTGGCGGCATGTGCTAGCCCCGGAGGCCGCCGGCCACAGTCGTAGACACGCGAAGAGCAATCCGCGGAGAGGGAAGTGTTCA
The DNA here is from genome assembly GCF_018294505.1 of Triticum aestivum. Lineage (NCBI taxonomy): Eukaryota > Viridiplantae > Streptophyta > Magnoliopsida > Poales > Poaceae > Triticum > Triticum aestivum. The sequence continues at coordinate 544,562,696 of NC_057814.1, forward strand.
GATACTTCTCCATCACCAAAACTATGAAAAATTACCATCAGTCCTATAGCACATGTGCCCACGTCGTGTAAAAAACTCATAATTTTATCGCGCTCCGAGTATTTAATAATATTCGCACCGCATCATTGCCGCAAAACGTCTACTACTGTGTCATCGCCGTCCGTGAGGGGGGCCACAACCCGGAGACGCGTGCCACCTCTTCGGACATGCCACCACACCGTACGACATGTATGAGGGCCCGGTGCGATGCTCCGATGGCATTGCTACCCCCAGGGCCCCCATCTCGCCTAACCCTGTAGCATTTGACCACGGGATCTAGCCCTTTGACTTTGCACGGACGGGCTTTGACCAGTGGAACTCTCCACCCGGTTGTGTTAGGTCAGCCCGTAGGAACACTTTGGAGCACCATCCGGGCCAAAGCCACTTGAAGACCCCATCCGTGTAGACCCGACGCGTCCGTTTCCCCCCTTCACACTAGTAGAAAAGGGCCTTTAGTCCCGGTTCTGGAACCGGGACTAAACGGTCATTACTAAAGCCTCCCCCTTTAGTCTCGGTTCTTACACGAACCGAGACAAAAGGCCCTCCACGTGGCCGCTGCCTGGAGGTCCACCTTTAGTCCCAGTTGGTAACACCAACCAGTACTAAAGGAAATTTAATAATTTTTTTTGAATTTTTTTGAGATTTTTTTGAATTTTTTTTATTTTCAAATTTCTGAATTATTTTAACCTGCAATGTCTAATCACCCCTCATCACTGCTCAATTTAACCTCTAATCTCTAATCACCCCTCATCATTCCAAATCATCTAACTTCCCAAACGGTCACCCATCCTGTCACTACTCCAGCCTGAGCACGCTTAACTTCCGGGTTCTATTCTCCCTCATTTCCAAGTCTGCACTTGTTGTTTTCCTGACAATAGTAAGATGTCAATCCTATTAACCCTCAGGAATTTAGATTGAGCATGAAGGTACACATTTCACTATTTGAGTTTGAAACTATTGTTCTAAAAAACAATAATTATTTAGTAACACTAATATTTCTTGAATAAGTAGTTTGACCACAGTTTGACCAGATTTGACCAAAATTCAAAAAAACTGAAATAATTATTTAGTAACACTAATATTTCTTGAATAATTAGTTTGACCATTGTTTGACCACAGTTTGACCAGATTTGACCAAAATTCAAAAAAACTGAAATAGCTATTTAGTAACACTAATATTCTTGAATAATTATTTAGTAACACCAATACTTCTTGAATAAGTAGTTTGACCATAGTTTGACCAGATTTAACAGAAATTAAAAAAAACATAAATTTGAGCATAACTTTTTTCCTTTTAGAATATGAGGATTCTAAAAATTTGCAAATAGGCCGTAGGCCGTCAAAATTGGATGCGGATATTCGTGCTGAACATTTTGATATATTATACTTTTTTTCTGACATCGTATGCAAAAGTTATAGCCGTTTTACATTTTCCCTACACTTTCTGATATATTATACTTTTAAATTTTCCTAACTAGTACATGTAGTAACATAACTACATCTGGAAGGATTTTAATTTAGGAAGTTTTTATCATTTTCTTTTGCATTTTACAAAACTGAAAAGGCGATCCACGGTGGGGGGGTGGGGGTAGAGTTTGAAAATGGGACCTTTAGTACCGGTTCGTGCCATGAACCGGTACTAATGCCTCAAACCCCATTAGTACCGGTTCGTGGCACCAGTCGGGACTAAAGGTCCCATTTGAACCGGGACTAATGCCTGTACGGTGCCCTAGTTGCACGAACTGGGACTAATACTCACATTAGTCCCGGTTCGTAATGCAACTGGGATTAATGCTCTTTTCTGGCCAAACCAAAGCCCTGTTTTCTACTAGTGCCAGGTGCCGGCGGCGGCGCCGTCCGTGAGGGGGGCACACCCCGGAGACGCGGGCCGGGCGTTTGCAACCGCCACAACACTTCCAGACTTGTGAGAGGCCGCCTACGCAAGATTTGGCGGCATGTGCTAGCCCCCGGAGGCCGCCGGCCACAGTCATAGACACGCGAGAGCAATCCGCGGAGAGGGAATTGTTCAGATACTTCTCCATCACCAAAAACTATGAAAAATTACCATCAGTCCTATAGCACATGTGCCCACGTCCTGTAAAAAACTCATGATTTTATCGTGCTCCGAGTATTTAATAATATTCACACCGCATCGTTACTGCAGAACGTCTAGTACTGTGTCATCGCCGTCCGTGAGGGGGGCCACACCCCGGAGACACGTGCCGCCTCTTCGCACATGCCACCACACTGTACGGCATGTATGAGGGTCTGGTGTGATGCTCCGGTGGCATTGCTACCCCCAGGGCCCCTGTCCCGCCTAACCCTGTAGCGTTTGACCACGGGATCTAGCCCTTTGACTTTGCACGGATGGGCTTTGACCAGTGGAACTCTCTGTTTGAAATATGCCCTAGAGGCAATAATAAATGGTTATTATTATATTTCTTTGTTCATGGTAATTTTCTATTATTCATGCTATAATTGTATTGTCCGGAAATCGTAATACATGTGTGAATACATAGACCACAACCTGTCCCTAGTAAGCCTCTAGTTGACTAGCTCGTTGATCAACAGATAGTCATGGTTTCCTGACTATGGACATTGGATGTCATTGATAACGGGATCACATCATTAGGAGAATGATGTGATAGACAAGACCCAACTTAAGCATAGCATAAAAGATCGTGTAGTTTCGTTTCCTAGAGCTTTTCCAATGTCAAGTATCTTTTCCTTAGACCATGAGATCGTGCAACTCCCGGATACCGTAGGAGTGCTTTGGGTGTGCCAAATGTCACAACGTAACTGGGTGACTATAAAGGTGCATTACGGGTATCTCCGAAAGTGTCTGTTGGGTTGGCACGGATCGAGACTGGGATTTGTCACTCCGTGTGACGGAGAGGTATCTCTGGGCCCACTCGGTAATGCATCATCATAATGAGCTCAATGTGACTAAGGCGTTAGTCACGGGATCATGCATTGCGGTACGAGTAAAGAGACTTGCCGGTAACGAGATTGAACTAGGTATTGGGATACCGACGATCGAATCTCGGGCAAGTAACATACCGATTGACAAAGGGAATTGCATACGGATTGATTGAATCCTCGACACCGTGGTTCATCCGATGAGATCATCGTGGAGCATGTGGGAGCCAACATGGGTATCCAGATCCCGCTGTTGGTTATTGACCGGAGAGGCGTCTCGGTCATGTCTGCATGTCTCCCGAACCCGTAGGGTCTACACACTTAAGGTCCGGTGACGCTAGGGTTGTAGAGATATATGTATGCGGAAACCCGAAAGTTGTTCGGAGTCCCGGATGAGATCCCGGACGTCACGAGAGGTTCCGGAATGGTCCGGAGGTAAAGATTTATATATGGGAAGTCTTATTTTGGTCGCCGGAAAAGTTTCGCACTTTATCGGTATTGTACCGGGAGTGCCGAAAGGGGTCCGGGGGTCCACCAAGGGGGTCCACCAGCCCCGGGGGGCCACATGGGCTGTAAGGGGTGCGCCTTGGCCTATATGGGCCAAGGGCACCAGCCCCAAGAGGCCCATGCGCAAGAGATAAGAAAAAAGGGAGAGTCCTAAAGGGGGAAGGCACCTCCGAGGTGCCTTGGGGGGAAGGACTCCCCCCTGGCCGCACCCTTCCTTGGAGGAAGGGGCAAGGCTGCGCCCCCCCTCTCCCTTGGCCCTATATATAGTGGGGGGAAGGGAGGGCAGCAAGATCTAAGCCTTGGGCGCCTCCCTCCTCCCCTGCAACACCTCTCTCTCTCTCGCAGAAGCTCGGCGAAGCCCTGCCGGAGAGCCGCTACATCCACCACCACGCCGTCGTGCTGTTGGATCTCCATCAACCTCTCCTTCCCCCTTGCTGGATCAAGAAGGAGGAGACGTCGCTGCACCGTACGTGTGTTGAACGCGGAGGTGCCGTACGTTCGGCACTCGGTCATCGGTGATTTGGATCACGGCGAGTACGACTCCGTCATCCACGTTCATTGGAACGCTTCCGCTCGCGATCTACAAGGGTATGTAGATGCACTCCTTTCCCCTCGTTGCTAGTAGACTCCATAGATGCATCTTGGTGAGCGTAGGAAAATTTTAAATTATGCTACGATTCCCAACAGTGGCATCATGAGCCAGGTCTATGCGTAGTTACTATGCACGAGTAGAACACAAAGTAGTTGTGGGCGTTGAGTTTGCCAATTCTTCTTGCCGCTACTAGTCTTTTCTTGTTTCGGCGGCATTGTAGGATGAAGCGGCCCGGACCGACCTTACACGTACTCTTACGTGAGACAGGTTCCACCGACTGACATGCACTAGTTGCATAAGGTGGCTAGCGGGTGTCTGTCTCTCCTACTTTAGTCGGAACAGATTCGATGAAAAGGGTCCTTATGAAGGGTAAATAGAAATTGGCAAATCACGTTGTGGTCATACGTAGGTAAGAAACGTTCTTGCTAGAAACCTACAAACCACGTAAAAACTTGCAACAACAATTAGAGGACGTCTAACTTGTTTTTGCAGCAAGTGCTATGTGATGTGATATGGCCAGAAGATGTGATGAATGATATATGTGATGTATGAGATTGATCATATTCTTGTAATAGGAATCACGACTTGCATGTCGATGAGTATGACAACCGGCAGGAGCCATAGGAGTTGTCTTTATTATTTTGTATGACCTGCGTGTCATTGAATAACGCCATGTAAATTACTTTACTTTGTTGCTAAACGCGTTAGCCATAGAAGTAGAAGTAATCGTTGGCGTGACGACTTCATGAAGACACAATGATGGAGATCATGGTGTCATGCCGGTGACAAAGATGATCATGGTGCCCCGAAGATGGAGATCAAAGGAGCATAATGATATTGGCCATATCATGTCACTATTTGATTGCATGTGATGTTTATCATGTTTTTGCATCTTATTTGCTTAGAACGACGGTAGCAAGTAGGATGATCCCTTATAATAATTTCAAGAAAGTGTTCACCCTAACTGTGCACCGTTGCGAAGGTTCGTCGTTTCGAAGCACCACGTGATGATCGGGTGTGATAGATTCTTACGTTCGAATACAACGGGTGTTGACGAGCCTAGCATGTACAGACATGGCCTCGGAACACACGCAATACACTTAGGTTGACTTGACGAGCCTAGCATGTACAGACATGGCCTCGGAACACGGAGGACCGAAAGGTCGAGCATGAGTCGTATAGAAGATACGATCAACATGGAGATGTTCACCGATCTTGACTAGTCCGTCTCACGTGATGATCGGACACGGCCTAGTTAAACTCGGATCATGTTTCACTTAGATGACTAGAGGGATGTCTATCTGAGTGGGAGTTCATAATCAGATGAACTTCATTATCATGAACATAGTCAAATAGGTATTTGCAAATTATGTCATAGCTTGCGCTTTAGTTCTACTGGTTAAGATATGTTCCTAGAGAAAATTTAGTTGAAAATTGGTAGTAGCAATTATGCGGACTGGGTCCGTAAACTGAGGATTGTCCTCATTGCTGCACAGAAGGCTTATGTCCTTAATGCACCGCTCGGTGTGCTGAACCTCAGCGTCGTCTGTAGATGTTACGAAACATCTGACATACACGTTTTGATGACTACGTGATAGTTCAGTGCGGTTTAGAATTGTGGCACCAAAGACGTTTTGAAACGTCGCAGAACATGTGAGATGTTCCGAAGACTGAAATTGGGATTTCAGACTAGTGCCCACGTCAAGAGGTATGAGACCTCTGACAAGTTTCTTAAGCCTGCAAACTAAGGGAGAAAAGCTCAATCGTTGAGCGTGTGCTCAGATTGTCTGAGTGCCACAATCGCTTGAATCGAGTGGGAGTTAATCTCCCAGATGAGATAGTGATAGTTCTCCATAGTCACTGCCACCAAGCTAGTAGAGCTTCGTGATGAACTATAACATATCAAGGATAATCATGATGATCCTTGAGCTATTCGCGATGTTTGACACCGCGAGAGTAGAAATCAAGAAGGAGCATCAATTGTTGATGGTTAGTAAAACCACTAGTTTAAGAAGGGCAAGGGCAAAAGGGATACTTCATGAAACAGCAAGTCGTTTGCTGCTCTAGTGAAGAATCCCAAGGTTGAACCCAAACCCGAGACTAAGTGCTTCTGTAATGAGAGGAACGGTCACTGAAGCAGTACTACCCTAGATACTTGGTAGATGAGAAGGCAGGCAAGGTCGACAGAAGTATATTGGATATACGTTATATGAATGTGTACTTTACTAGTACTCCTAGCAGCACCAGGGTATTAGATACTGGTTCGGTTGCTAAGTGTTAGTAACTCGAAATAAAAGCTGCGGAATAAATGGAGACTAGCTAAAGGTGAGATGACGATATGTGTTGGAAGTGTTTCCAAGGTTGATGTGATCAAGCATCGCATGCTCCCTCTACCATCGAGATTTGGTGTTTGCGTTGAACATGATTGGATTATGTTTACCGCAAAACGGTTATTCATTTAAGGAGAATAATGGTTACTCTGTTTATTTGAATAATACCTTCAATGGTCTTGCACCTAAAATGAATCTCGATCGTAGTGATACACATGTTCGTGCCAAAAGATATAAAATAGTAATGATAGTACCACATACTTGTGGCACTGCAACTTGAGTCATATTGGTGTAGAACGCATGAAGAAGCTCCATGTAGATGGATCTTTGGACTCACTCGTTTTTGAAAAGATTGAGACATGCGAACCATGTCTATTGGTATATATGCATGAAGAAACTCCATGCAGATGGATCGTTTGGACTCACTTGATTTTGAATCACTTGAGACATGCAAATCATACCACATGGGCAAGATGACTGAAAGGCCTCGTTTTCAGTAAGATGGAACAAGAGAGCAACTTATTGGAAGTAATACATTTTGATGTATGCAGTCCAATGAGTGCTGAGGCATGCAGTGGATATCGTTGTGTTCTTACTTCACAGATGATTTGAGTAGATGCTGAGTGTATTTACTTGATGAAACACAAGTCTGAATTATTGAAATGTTCAAGTAATTTCAGAGTGAAGTTGAAGATCATCGTGACAAGAGGATAAAATGTCTGTGATATGATCATAGAGATGAGTATCTGAGTTACGAGTTTGGCACACAATTGAGACATTGTGGAAAGTGTTTCACAATTAATACCGCCTGGAACACCATAGTGTGATGGTGTGTCCGAACATCATAACTGCACCCTATTGGATATGGTGCATACCATGATGTTTCTTATCAAATTACCACTATCGTTTATGGGTTAGGCATTAGAGACAACCGCATTCACTTTAAAAGGGGCACCACGCAATTCCGTTGAGACGACACCGTTTATAGAAACCTAAGTTGTCGTTTCTTAAAAGTTTGGGGCTGCGATGCTTATGTGAAAAAGTTTCAGGTGATAAGCTCGAACCCAAAGCGGATAAATGCATCTTCATAGAATACCCAAAAACAGTTGGGTATACCTCCTATTTCAGATCTGGAAGCAAAAGTAATTGCTTCTAGAAACGAGTCCTTTCTCGAGGAAAAGTTTCTCTCGAAAGAATTGAGTGGGAGGATGGTGGAGACTTGATAAGGTTATTGAACCGTCGCTTCAACTAGTGTGTAGCAGGGCACAGGAAGTTGTTCCTGTGGCACCTACACCAATTGAAGTGGAAGCTTATGATAGTGATCATGAAACTTCGGATCAAGTCACTACCAAACCTCGTAGGACGACGAGGATGCGCACTACTTCAGAGTAATGCGTGATCCTGTCTTGGAAGTCATGTTGCTAGACAACAATGAACCTACGAGCTATGGAGAAGCGATGGTGGGCCCATATTCCGACGAATGGCTCGAGGCCATGAAATCCGAGATAGAATCCATGTATCAGAACAAAGCATGGACTTTGGTGAACTTGCCCGATGATCGGCAAGCCATTGAGATAAATGGATCTTTAAGAAGAAGACGGACATGGACGGTAATGTTACCGTCTATGAAGCTCGACTTGTGGCAAAGAGTATTTTCACAAGTTCAAGGAGTTGACTACGATGAGTTTTTCTCATCCGTAGCGATGCTTAGGTCCGTCGGAATCATGTTAGCATTAGCTACATTTATGAAATCTGGCAGATGGATGTCAAAACAAGTTTCCTTACCAGTTTTCGTAAGGAAAGGTTGTATGTGATACAATCAGAAAGGTTTTGTCGATCCTAAGGATGCTAAAAGGTATGCTAGCTCCAGCGATCCTTCCATGGATTAGAGCAAGCATCTCGGAGTCAGAATATACGCTTTGATGGGGTGATCAAAGTTTTTGGGTTTATACAAAGTTTGTTAGAAACTTGTATTTACAATAAAGTGAGTGGGAGCGCTACAACATTTCTGATAAGTATATGTGAATGACATATTGTTGATCCGAAATGATGTAAAATTTCTGGAAAGCATAAAGGGTTGTTTGAAAGGAGTTTTTCAAAGGAAGACCTGGATAAAGCTACTTACATATTGGGCATCAAGATCCATAGAGATAGATCAAGACGCCTGATGATACTTTCAAAAGACAGCACACCTTGACATGATTTTGAAAGAGTTCAAAATAGATCAGCAAAGAAGGAGTTCTTGGCTGTGTTACAAGGTGTGAGTATTGAGTGAGACTCAAGACCTGACCACAGCAGAAGATAGAGAAAGGACGAAGGTCGTCCCCTATGCTTTAGACGTAGGCTCTATAGTATGCTATGCTGTGTACCGCACATGTAGTGTGCCTTGCCATGAGTTGGTCAAGAGGGTACAATGGTGATCCGGGAAAGGATCTCATGACAGCGGTCGAACTTATCCTTAGTACCTAGTGGATTAAGGAATTTTCTCGATTATGGAGGTGGAAAGGAGTTCGTCGTAAAGGGTTACGTCGATGCGAACTTTGACACTAATCCGGATGACTCTGAGTAGTAAACCGGATTCGTATAGTAGAGCAATTATTTGAAATGGCTCCAAATAGCGCGTGGTAGCATCCACAAGATGACATAGATATTCGTAAAGCACACGGTTCTGAAAGGTTCAGACCCGTTGACTAATAACCTCTCTCACAAGCATAACATGACCAAACCAGAACACATTGAGTGATAATCACATAGTGATGTGAACTAGATTGTTGACTCTAGTAAACTCTTTAGATGTTGGTCACATGGTGATGTGACCAGTGAGTGTTAATCACATGGTGATGTGAACTAGATTATTGACTCTAGTGCAAGTGGGAGACTGTTGGAAATATGCCCTAGAGGCAATAATAAATGGTTATTATTATATTTCTTTGTTCATGGTAATTGTCTATTATTCATGCTATAATTGTATTGTCCGGAAATCGTAATACATGTGTGAATACATAGACCACAACCTGTCCCTAGTAAGCCTCTAGTTGACTAGCTCGTTGATCAACAGATAGTCATGGTTTCCTGACTATGGACATTGGATGTCATTGATAACGGGATCACATCATTAGGAGAATGATGTGATGGACAAGACCCAACTTAAGCATAGCATAAAAGATCGTGTAGTTTCGTTTGCTAGAGCTTTTCCAATGTCAAGTATCTTTTCCTTAGACCATGAGATCGTGCAACTCCCGGATACCGTAGGAGTGCTTTGGGTGTGCCAAACGTCACAACGTAACTGGGTGACTATAAAGGTGCATTACGGGTATCTCCGAAAGTGTCTGTTGGGTTGGCACGGATCGAGACTGGGATTTGTCACTCCGTGTGACGGAGAGGTATCTCTGGGCCCACTCGGTAATGCATCATCATAATGAGCTCAATGTGACTAAGGCGTTAGTCACGGGATCATGCATTGCGGTACGAGTAAAGAGACTTGCCGGTAACGAGATTGAACTAGGTATTGGGATACCGACGATCGAATCTCGGGCAAGTAACATACCGATTGACAAAGGGAATTGCATACGGATTGATTGAATCCTCGACACCGTGGTTCATCCGATGAGATCATCGTGGAGCATGTGGGAGCCAACATGGGTATCCAGATCCCGCTGTTGGTTATTGACCGGAGAGGCGTCTCGGTCATGTCTGCATGTCTCCCGAACCCGTAGGGTCTACACACTTAAGGTCCGGTGACGCTAGGGTTGTAGAGATATATGTATGCGGAAACCCGAAAGTTGTTCGGAGTCCCGGATGAGATCCCGGACGTCACGAGGAGTTCCGGAATGGTCCGGAGGTAAAGATTTATATATGGGAAGTCTTATTTTGGTCGCCGGAAAAGTTTCGCACTTTATCGGTATTGTACCGGGAGTGCCGAAAGGGGTCCGGGGGTCCACCAGCCCCGGGGGGCCACATGGGCTGTAAGGGGTGCGCCTTGGCCTATATGGGCCAAGGGCACCAGCCCCAAGAGGCCCATGCGCAAGAGATAAGAAAAAAAGGGAGAGTCCTAAAGGGGGAAGGCACCTCCGAGGTGCCTTGGGGGGGAAGGACTCCCCCCCTGGCCGCACCCTTCCTTGGAGGAAGGGGCAAGGCTGCGCCCCCCTCTCCCTTGGCCCTATATATAGTGGGGGGAAGGGAGGGCAGTGAGATCTAAGCCTTGGGCGCCTCCCTCCTCCCCTGCAACACCTCTCTCTCTCTCGCAGAAGCTCGGCGAAGCCCTGCCGGAGACCCGCTACATCCACCACCACGCCGTCGTGCTGTTGGATCTCCATCAACCTCTCCTCCCCCCTTGCTGGATCAAGAAGGAGGAGACGTAGCTGCACCGTACGTGTGTTGAACGCGGAGGTGCCGTACGTTCGGCACTCGGTCATCGGTGATTTGGATCACGGCGAGTACGACTCCGTCATCCACGTTCATTGGAATGCTACTGCTCGCGATCTACAAGGGTATGTAGATGCACTCCTTTCCCCTCGTTGCTAGTAGACTCCATAGATGCATCTTGGTGAGCGTAGGAAAATTTTAAATTATGCTACGATTCCCAACACTCTCCACCCCGTTGTGTTAGGTCAGCCCATAGGAACACTTTGGAGCAACATCCGGGCCAAAGCCACTGCAAGACCCCATGCATGTAGACCCGACGCGTCCGTTTCCCCCCTCCACACTAGTAGAAAAAGGGCCTTTTGTCCCGGTTCATAAGGGCCTTTAGTCCCGGTTCTGGAACCAGGTCTAAAGCGTCGTTACTGAAGCCTCCCCCTTTAGTCCCGGTTCTTACACGAACCGAGACTAAAGGCCCTCCACGTGGCCGCTGCCTGGAGGTCCACCTTTAGACCTGGTTGGTAACACTAACCGGTACTACAGGAAATTTTATGATTTTTTGTGAATTTTTTTATTTTCAAATTTCTGAATTATTTTAACCTCTAATCTCTAATCACCCCTCATCATTCCAAATCATCTAACTTCCCGGATGGTCACCCATCCTCTCACTACTCTAGCCTGAGCACGCTTAACTTCCGGGTTCTATTCTCCCTCGTTTCCAAGTCTGCACTTGTTGTTTTCCAGACAATAGTAAGATGTCAATCCTATTAACCCTCAGAAATTTAGCTTGAGCATGAAGTCACACATTTCACTGTTTGAGTTTGAAACTATTGTTCTAAAAAACAATTATTATTTAGTAACACTAATATTTCTTGAATAAGTAGTTTGACCATAGTTTGACCACAGTTTGACCATAGTTTGACCAGATTTGACCAAAATTCAAAAAAACTGAAATAATTATTTAGTAACACTAATATTTCTTGAATAATTAGTTTGACCATTGTTTGTCCACGGTTTGACCAGATTTGACCAAAATTCAAAAAAACTGAATTAATTATTTAGTAACAATAATATTCTTGAATAATTATTTAGTAACACCAATACTTCTTGAATAAGTAGTTTGACCATAGTTTGACCAGTTTAACAAAAAAAAAATTGAGCATAAATTTTTTTCCTTTTAGAATTTGAGAATTCTAGAAGGTTGCAAACAAGCCGTAGGCCATCAAAATCGGATGCGGATTTTCGTGCTGAACATTTTGATATATTATACATTTTTTCGGACATCGGATGCAAAAGTTATAGCCGTTTTACATTTTCCCTACACTTTTTGCAAAACATGTCCAAATTTAAGTTATTAAATTTTCCTAACTAGTACATGTAGTAACAAAGCTACATCTGGAAGGATTTTAATTTTTGAAGTTTTTATTATTTTCTTTTAATTTTTACAAAACTGAAAAGGCGATCCACAGGGGGGGTGGGGGTAGAGTTTCAAAATGGGACCTTTAGTACCTGTTCGTGCCATGAACCGGTACTAATGCCTCAAACCCCATTAATACCAGTTGGTGGCTCGAACCGGGACTAAAGGTCTAACCTTTAGTACCGGTTGGTGCCACGAACCGGTACTAATGGGCATCGCACTCTTTAGTCCTGGTTCGTGGCACCAACCGGGACTAAAGGTCCCATTTGAACCGGGACTAATGCATGTACGATGCCCTAGCCGCACGAACCGGGACTAATGCTCACATTAGTCCCGGTTCATAATGCAACCGGGACTAATGCTCTTTTCTGGCCGAACCAAAGCCCTGTTTTCTACTAGTGCCAGGTGCCGGCGTTGGCGCCGTCCGTGATGGGGGCACACCCCGGAGACGCGGGCCGGGCGTTTGCAGCCGCCACAACACTTCCAGACTTGTGAGAGGCCGCCTACGCAAGATTTGGCGGCATGTGCTAGCCCCCGGAGGCCGCCTGCCATAGTCGTAGACACGCGAAGAGCAGGCCGTGGAGAGGGAAGTGTTCAGATACTTCTCCATCACCAAAAACTATGAAAAATTACCATCAGTCCTATAGCACATGTGCCAACGTCGTGTAAAAAACTCATGATTTTATCGCGCTCCGAGTAATTAATAATATTCACACCGCATCGTTACCGCAGAACGTCTACTACTGTGTCATCGCCGTCCGTGAGGGGGGCCACACCCCGGAGACGCGTGCCGCCTCTTCGGACATGCCACCACACCGTACGGCATGTATGAGGGCCCGGTGCGATGCTCCGGTGGCATTGCTAACCCCAGGGCCCCCGTCCCGCCTAACCCTGTAGCGTTTGACCATGGCATCTAGCCCTTTGACTTTGCACGGACGGGCTTTGACCAGTGGAACTCTCCACCCGGTTGTCCTAGGTCAGCCCATAGGAACACTTTGGAGCAACATCCGGGCCAAAGCCACTTCAAGACCCCATCCGTGTAGACCCGACGCGTCCGTTTCCCCCCTCCACACTAGTAGAAAAAGGGCCTTTAGTCCCGGTTCATAAGGGCCTTTAGTCCCGGTTCTGGAACCGGGACTAAAGGGTCGTTACTAAAGCCTCCCCCTTTAGTCCCGGTTCTTACACGAACCGATACTAAAGGCCCTCCACGTGGCCGCTGCCTGGAGGTCCACCTTTAGTCCAGGTTGGTAACACTAACCGGTACTAAAGGAAATTTTATGATTTTTTTGAATTTATTTTCAAATTTATGAATTATTTTAATCTGTAATCACCCCTCATCATTGCTCAGTTTAACCTCCAATCTCTAATCACCCCTCATCACAAATCATCTAACTTCCCGGACGGTCACCCATCCTCTCACTACTCCAGCCTGAGCACGCTTAACTTCCGGGTTCTATTCTCCCTCGTTTCCAAGTCTCACTTGTTGTTTTCTTGACAATAGTAAGATGTCAATCCTATTAACCCTCAGGAATTTAGCTTGAGCATGAAGTCACACATTTCACTGTTTGAGTTTGAAACTATTGTTCTAAAAAACAATTATTATTTAGTAACACTAATATTTCTTGAATAAGTAGTTTGACCATAGTTTGACCACAGTTTGACCAGATTTGACCAAAATTCAAAAAAACTAAAATAATTATTTAGTAACACTAATATTTCTTGAATAATTAGTTTGACCATTGTTTGACCATGGTTTGACCAGATTTGACCAAAATTCGAAAAAACCGAATTAATTAACTAGTAACAATAATATTCTTGAATAATTATTTAGTAACACCAATACTTCTTGAATAAGTAGTTTGACCATAGTGTTACCAGATTTAACAAAAAATAAAAAAATAAAAGAAATTTGAGCATAACTTTTTTTCCTTTTAGAATTTGAGAATTCTAAAAATTTGCAAACAAGCCGTAGGCTATCAAAATAGGATGCGGATTTTCATGCTGAACATTTTGATATATTATACGTTTTTTTCTGACATCGTATGCAAAAGTTATAGCCGTTTTACATTTTCCCTACACTTTTCGCAAAACATGTCCAAATTTAAGTTTTTAAATTTTCCTAACTAGTACATGTAGTAACATAACTACATCTGGAAGGATTTTAATTTTTGAAGTTTTTATCATTTTCTTTTGCTTTTTACAAAACTGAAAAGGCGAGTCACAGGGGGGGTGGGGGTAGAGTTTGAAAATGGGACCTTTAGTACCGGTTCGTGCCATGAACCGATACTAATGCCTCAAACCCCATTAGTACCGGTTGGTAGCTCGAACCGGGACTAAATTTCTAACCTTTACTACCGGTTGGTGCCACGAACCTGTACTAATGGGCATCGCACCCTTTAGTCCCGGTTCGTGGCACCAACCGGGACTAAAGGTCCCATTTGAACCGGGACTAATGCCTGTACGACGCCCTAGCCGCACGAACCGGGACTAATGCTCACATTAGTCCCGGTTCGTAATGCAACCGGGACTAATTCTGTTTTCTGGCCGAACCAAAGCCCTGTTTTCTACTAGTGCCAGGTGCCGGCGGTGGCGCCGTCCGTGATGGGGGCACACCCCGGAGACGCGGGCCGGGCGTTTGCAACCGCCACAACACTTCCAGACTTGTGAGAGGCCGCCTACGCAAGATTTGGCGGCATGTGCTAGCCCCCGGAGGCCGCCGGCCATAGTCGTAGACACGCGAAGAGGAGTCCGTGGAGTGGGAACTGTTCAGATACTTCTCCATCACCAAAAACTATGAAAAATTACCATCAGTCCTATAGCACATGTGCCCACGTCGTGTAAAAAACTCATGATTTTATCGCGCTCTGAGTATTTAATAATATTCACACCGCATCGTTACCGCAGAACGTCTACTACTGTGTCATCGCCGTCCGTGAGGGGGGCCACACCCCGGAGACGCGTGCCGCCTCTTCGGACATGCCACCACACCGTACGGCATGTATGAGGGCCCGGTGCGATGCTCCGGTGGCATTGCTAAACCCAGGGCCCCCGTCCCGCCTAACCCTATAGCGTTTGACCACGGCATCTAGCCCTTTGACTTTGCACGGACGGGCTTTGACCAGTGGAACTCTCCACCCGGTTGTGTTAGGTCAGCCCATAGGAACACTTTGGAGCAACATCCGGGACAAAGCCACTTCAAGACCCCATCCGTGTAGACCCGACGCGTCCGT
The DNA here is from genome assembly GCF_018294505.1 of Triticum aestivum. Taxonomy (NCBI): domain Eukaryota; kingdom Viridiplantae; phylum Streptophyta; class Magnoliopsida; order Poales; family Poaceae; genus Triticum; species Triticum aestivum. The sequence continues at coordinate 544,578,089 of NC_057814.1, forward strand.
TTCCCCCCTCCACACTAGTAGAAAAAGGGCCTTTAGTCCCGGTTCATAAGGGCCTTTAGTCCCGGTTCTGGAACCGGGACTAAAGGGTCGTTAATAAAGCCTCCCCTTTAGTCCCGGTTCATACACGAACCGATACTAAAGGCCCTCCACGTGGCCGCTGCCTGGAGGTCCACCTTCAGTCCAGGTTGGTAACACTAACCGGTACTAAAGGAAATTTTATGATTTTTTTGAATTTTTTTTTCAATTTTTTTTTATTTTCAAATTTATGAATTATTCTAATCTCTAATCACCCCTCATCACTACTCAATTTAACCTCTAATCTCTAATCACCCCTCATCATTCCAAATCATCTAACTTCCCGGACGGTTACCCATCCTCTCACTACTCCAGCCTGAGCACGCTTAACTTCCGGGTTCTATTCTCCCTCGTTTCCAAGTCTGCACTTGTTGTTTTCCTGACAATAGTAAGATGTCAATCCTATTAACCCTCAGGAATTTAGCTTGAGCATGAAGTCACACATTTCACTGTTTGAGTTTGATACTATTGTTCTAAAAAACAAGAATTATTTAGTAACACTAATGTTTCTTGAATAAGTAGTTTGACCATAGTTTGACCATAGTTTGACCACAGTTTGACCAGATTTGACCAAAATTCAAAAAAAATGAAATAATTATTTAGTAACACTAATATTTTTTGAATAATTAGTTTGACCATTGTTTGACCACAGTTTGACCTGATTTGACCAAAATTCAAAAAAACTGAAATAATTATTTAGTAAAACTAATATTCTTGAATAATTATTTAGTAACACCAATACTTCTTGAATAAGTAGTTTGACCATAGTTTGACCAGATTTAACAAAAATTAAAAAAACAGAAATTTGAGCATAACTTTTTCCCTTTTAGAATTTGAGGATTCTAAAAATTTGCAAACAGGCGGTAGGCCGTCAAAATCGGATGCGGATTTTCGTGCTGAACACTTTGATATATTATACGTTTTTTCTGACATCGTATGCAAAAGTTATAGCCGTTTTACATTTTCCCTACACTTTTTCCAAAACATGTCCAAATTTAAGTTTTAAATTTTCCTAACTAGTACATGTAGTAACATAACGACATCTGGAAGGGTTTTAATTTTTGAAGTTTTTATCATTTTCTTTTGCTTTTTACAAAACTGAAAAGGCGATCCACAGGGGGGGTGGGGGGTAGAGTTTGAAAATGGGACCTTTCGTACCGGTTCGTGCCATGAACCGGTAATAATGCCTCAAACCCCATTACTACCGGTTGGTGGCTCGAACCGGGACTAAAGGTCTAACCTTTAGTACCGGTTGGTGCCACGAACTGGTACTAATGGGCATCGCACCCTTTAGTCCCGGTTCGTGGCACCATTCGGGACTAACGGTCCCATTTGAACCGGGACTAATGCCTGTACGGTGCCCGAGCCGCACGAACCGGGAATAGTGCTCACATTAATCCCGGTTCGTAATGCAACCTGGATTAAAGATCTTTTCTGGCCAAACCAAAGCCCTATTTTCTACTAGTGCCAGGTGCCGGCGGCAGCGCCGACTGTGAGGGGGGCACACCCCGAAGACGCGGGCCGGGCGTTTGCAACCGCCACAACACTTCTAGACTTGTGAGAGGCCGCCTACGCAAGATTTGGCGGCATGTGCTAGCCCCCGGAGGCCGCCGGCCACAGTCGTAGACACGCGAAGAGCAATCCGCAGAGAGGGAATTGTTCAGATACTTCTCCATCACCAAAACCTATGAAAACTTACCATGAGTCCTATAGCACATGTGCCCACGTCGTGTAAAAACTCATGATTTTATCGCGCTCCGAGTATTTAATAATATTCACACCGCATCGTTACCGCAGAACGTCTACTACTGTGTCATCGCCGTCCGTGAACGGGGCCACACCCCGGAGACGCGTGCCGCCTCTTCAGACATGCCACCACACTGTACGGCATGTATGAGGGCCCGGTGCGATGCTCCGGTGGCATTGCTAACCCCAGGGCCCCCGTCCCGCCTAACCCTGTAGCGTTTGACCACGGCATCTAGCCCTTTGACTTTGCACGGACGGGCTTTGACCAGTGGAACTCCCCACCCGGTTGTGTTAGGTCAGCCCATAGGAACACTTTGGAGCAACATCCGGGCCAAAGCCACTTCAAGACCCCATCCGTGTAGACCCGACGCGTCCGTTTCCCCCCTCCACACTAGTAGAAAAAGGGCCTTTAGTCCCGGTTCTGGAACCGGGACTAAAGGGTCGTTACTAAAGCCTCCCCCTTTCGTCCCGGTTCTTACACGAACCGAGACTAAAGGCCCTCGACGTGGCCGCTGCCTGGAGGTCCACCTTTAGTCCCGGTTGGTAACACTAACCGGTACTAAAGGAAATTTTATGATTTTTTTTTTAAATTGAATTTTTTTATTTTCAAATTTATGAATTATTTTAATCTCTAATCACCCCTCATCACTTCTCAATTTAACCTCTAATCTGTAATCACCCCTCATCATTCCAAATCATCTAACTTCCCGGACGGTCACCCATCCTCTCACTAGTCCAGCCTGAGCACGCTTATCTTCCGGGTTCTATTCTCCCTCGTTTCCAAGTCTGCACTTGTTGTTTTCCTGACAATAGTAAGATGTCAATCCTATTAACCCTCAGGATTTAACTTGAGCATGAAGTCACACATTTCACTATTTGAGTTTGAAACTATATTTCTAAAAATCAATAATTATTTAGTAACACTAATATTTCTTAAATAAGTAGTTTGACCATAGTTTGACCACAGTTTGACCAGATTTGACCAAAATTCAAAAAAACTAAAATAATTATTTAGTAACACTAATATTTCTTGAATAATTAGTTTGACCATTGTTTGACCACAGTTTGACCAGATTTGACCAAAATTCAAAAAAACTGAAATAATTATTTAGTAACACTAATATTCGTGAATAATTATTTAGTAACACCAATACTTCTTTAATAAGTAGTTTGACCATAGTTTGACCAGATTTAACAAAAATTCAAAAAAAACATAAATTTGAGCATAACTTTTTTTCCTTTTAGAATTTGAGGATTCTAAAAATTTGCAAACAGGCCGTAGGCCGTCAAAATCGGATGCGCATTTTCATGCTGAGCATTTTGAAATATTATATGTTTTTCTGACATCGTATGCAGAAGTTATAGCCGTTTTACATTTTCCCTACACTTTTTGCAAAACATGTCCAAATTTAAGTTTTTAAATTTTCCTAACTAGTACATGTAGTAACATAACTACATCTGGAAGGATTTTAATTTTTGAAGTTTTTATCATTTTCTTTTGCTTTTTACAAAACTGAATAGGCGATCCACCGGGGGGGGTGGGGGCTATAGTTTGAAAATGGGACCTTTAGTACCGGTTCGTGCCATGAACCGGTACTAATGCCTCAAACCCCATTAGTACCGGTTGGTGGCTCGAACCAGGACTAAAGGTCTAACCTTTAGTACCGGTTGGTGCCCCGAACCGGTACTAATGGGCATCACACCCTTTAGTCCCAGTTCGTGGCACCAACCGGGACTAAAGGTCCCATTTGAACCGGGACTAATGCCTGTACGGTGCCCAAGCCGCATGAACCGGGACTAATGCTCACATTAGTCCCGATTCGTAATGCAAGCGGGATTAATGCTCTTTTCTGGCCGAACCAAAGCCCTGTTTTCTACTAGTGCCAGGTGCCGGCGGCGGCGCCGTCCGTGAGGGGGGCACACCCCGGAGACGCGGGTCGGGCGTTTGCAACCACCACAACACTTCCAGACTTGTGAGAGGCCGCCTACGCAAGATTTGGCGGCATGTGCTAGCCCCCGGAGGCCGCCGGCCACAGTCGTAGACACGCGAAGAGCAATCCGCGGAGAGGGAAGTGTTCAGATACTTCTCCATCACCAAAAACTATGAAAAATTACCATCAGTCCTATAGCACATGTGCCCACGTCGTGTAAAAAACTCATGATTTTATCGCGCTCCGAGTATTTAATAATATTCACACCGCATTGTTACCACAGAACGTCTACTACTGTGTCATCGCCGTCCGTGAGGGGGGCCACACCCCGGAGGCAGGTGCCGCCTCTTCGGACATGCCACCACACCGTACGGCACGTATGAGGGCCCGGTGCGATGCTCCGGTGGCATTGCTACCCCCAGGGCCCCCGTCCCGCCTAACCCTGTAGCATTTGACCATGGGATCTAGCCCTTTAACTTTGCACGAACGGGCTTTGACCAGTGGAACTCTCCACCAGGTTGTGTTAGTTCAGCCCATAGGAACACTTTGGAGCAACATCCGGGCCAAAGCCACTGCAAGACCCCATCCGTGTAGACCCGATACGTCTGTTTCCCCCCTCCACACTAGTAGAAAAAGGGCCTTTAGACCCAGTTCATATGGGCCTTTAGTCCCGGTTCTGGAACCGGGACTAAAGGGTCGTTACTAAAGCCTCCCCCTTTAGTCCCGGTTCTTACACGAACCGGGACTAAAGGACCTCCACGTGGCCGCTGCCTGGAGGTCCACCTTTAGTCCCGGTTGGTAACACCAACCGGTACTAAAGGAAATTTTATGATTTTTTCTAAAAAAAATTTGAATTTTTTTTATTTTCAAATTTCTGAATTATTTTAACCTCTAATCTCTAATCACCCCTCATCACTGCTCAATTTAACCTCTAATCTCTAATCACCCTCATCATTCCAAATCATCTAACTTTCTGGACGGTCACCCATCCTCTCACTACTCCAGCTTGAGCACGCTTAACTTCCGGTTTCTATTCTCCCTCGTTTCCAAGTCTGCACTTGTTGTTTTCCTGACAATAGTAAGATGTCAATCCTATTAACTGTCAGGAATTTAGCTTGAGCATGAAGTCACACATTTCACTGTTTGAGTTTGAAACTATTGTTCTAAAAAACAATTATTATTTAGTAACACTAATATTTCTGGAATAAGTAGTTTGACCATAGTTTGATGTCACATCCCTAGTTCTGGTTTGCTCTAGGCTAGCTAGTCATGTGTTTGAGTTTGACCGTAGTTTGATGTTTAAATTTCAATGAATTTGAAATGGGGACATGTGAAACCTCGGAAATCATTTCTGAAAATGACCAAGATAAAAATTGCTTCAAATAGGTCCAAGAAAATGTTCATTTTTCTCTATGAAAATATTGGCCAGAATTAAAATTCAAACCAATATTTTTAGGAGCTCATAAATATTTATTTTGGGCATTTGAAGCTAATGCAATAACTATTTGCATTGGATTTATATTTGCTATATATCGAATAGGTGTCCAATAATTCTGAGAAATTGTGAGGGGCTTTGGGATAATCCTTTTAGTCCCTGCAAAATTATCAGAAGAAAGCAAAATGGTTTAGTGCTTAAAACTAAATCAAAACAAATAACAGTAAAGGAAAACAGAAATAAAAGAGAGAGAGAAGGACTACCTGGCCATCTACCTGTAGCCGGCCCAGCTCACTGGCCCAGCCCACCTGGCACCTCCTGTCGCCTTCCTCCTGCCAGTAGGAGCAGCTGCGTGCTCGCACGCGCGCGGCCGAGGAGGCCAGCTCCTCCCTGCCTGCCTGCCGCTTCCCCGACGCTTCTGGACGACGCCAGAAGCTCACCGCCGCCCGGCCTTGTCGCCGTCGTGGCCTAAGATCGAACGAGTCACGCCCGTGCACCTCACCGAGCTCCCGGTGACCCCAGGAGGCTGCGCAGCGTTTTACTTCGCTCGCTCGTGCCCCGCAACGCCGTTTCCGCTGAGACCCGAACTCCGGCCGCCGCCTTTGAGCTCGCCGCCGTCGATATAGGTCGCCCCGGCATAACTGACTACACCACTTGACGTGCGGGATCGCCAGCGTCACGTAGGTGGTCTCCGCCGGCCATTTGGTTGCCGGAGCAAGAAACCAGAAGCCCTCCGCCGTCTCTGGCATCGCCGGCGACGAGCCAATGGTCAACTCCGGCAAGTTTGACCACGGTTGACTGGGTTTGACCCCCCTCTGAGTCACTGACTTCTCGGCCCAGCCTATGGTTTAATTAAGCTGATTTGTTAATTGGCACTAACAGTCTCTGTTAATTAGTTAAGACACTGACACGCGGGTCCCACTGGTCAGGTTTGACCTGGACCGGCCCCATTGACCCGCTGACATCACAGTGACGCAATGCTGACGCAGTTAATTATTTTTTGGATTTATTCTTATCCAGGAAATTTCAGAAAATAATGCTAACTTCAAAAATTCATATAAATCAACCGTAACTCCAAATGAAATAAGTTATATATGAAAAATTATCAGAAAAATCCAATCTATCCATTTATGCTACTTTCAGGCATGGAAAACCAACTTATACATGCTGTATAAGTGAAAACATTAAAATGGCATTTTAAATGCTCAAACTAGAGTTTGCATTTGAACCTTTGGTTCAAATGGACTCCCTTGCACTTGTTGCTAGCTGCATTAGCTCAAATCACAGCATATTTCCATGTCACATTCATGCATCATATTGTTGCATTGCATTGATTGTGTTTCCTCTCTGTTGCCGGTGTTGTCCCCTCTCGGCAGACGATGTTCCGACGTTGTGATCGTTGACACTAATGAAGACTCAATGCTATCTTCAGAAGTGCCAGGCAAGCAAAACCCCCTTGTTCATTCTGATACAATCCCATTCTCTCGCTCCTGCTCTCTTTTACTGCATTAGGACAACATCGATTCAATTGTTACATGCTGCGGTAGTTGAACCCCTTTCCTCTGCATGACCTGTCATTGCCACAGTAAATAGATGAAACCCACTAGCATGAGTAGGAGTTGTTTGAGCCCTGATGTGCCTACTCATTCATGCTTGTTTGTCATGCCTGCTACTGCTTAGAGTTGAGTCAGGTCTGATTCATCGGGGATGAATTAGAGTTGTGTGAACATGTCCTGCTGTTGAGAGCTAAGTGTGTGAACACGATTTCGTAAAGGTAGCGGTGAGAGGCCATGTAGGAGTACATGGTGGGTTGTCTCATTGAAACCATCCTCAGGAACTGAGTTCTGTGTTTGTGATCCATGAACAGGTACTACCACACATTGGGATCCTTAATTGACTCTCTCGGCTTCTTAACCATCCTTCTCCTCTGTTCAGGAGTTGCAAGTAGTTTCTGGTGTTTGTAGTATGCTGGAGGCCGTGTGCAGCGCTGACCCTCGGGGTGGGCTGTGATGCGGTAGGCACATGACACGGTGTACAGGGCGCCCGTTTGGTGTCTCGGGAACCCTGCACACATCGTTCGGGGCCGTATGTGGAAACCTCGGCCCGACTCCCTGCGGATGGAACCTGAATAGGCGATAAACCTGGACTAGAGTCTTGAGTGTTTAGGTAGGCTGTGGCCGACACCCACGTTGGGCTTCCGCTTGAAGGTTGCCGAGTACATGTCGTGTAAACGGCGGTAAGTGGTGAGAGCGTGTGTGACGAAGTACACCCCTGAAGGGTTAACATCATCTATTCGAATAGCCGTGTCCGCGGTAAAGGACTTCTGGGTTGCCTATAACAGTTCATAGACAAGTGAAAGTGGATACTCTAAAATGCGCAAGATAAGCGTGAGTGCTATGGATGGCGTTCTCGTAGGGAGGCGGGAGCGAATCCTTAGTGGTGTATTGATATGGTGAATATGTGGACTCGTGTGCGCCACCTCAAAAGAGTTACTTGCAGTTGTAGTTAGGATAGCCACCGAGTCAAAGCTGGCTTGCTGCAGTTAAACTCCACCACCCCCTTCGTTGATACCGATGCAAATGTAGATAGTTCTGATGTAAGTCTTGCTGGGTACATTTGTACTCACGTTTGCTTATTTTATGTTTTGCAGAGAGACGTCAGTCTCGCTAGTAGTTCCGTGTGGACTTCGACGTTTAGCTTGATACCTCAGCTACGATCTTGTGCCCTCGGCAGGATCTGGTAGATAGTCAGGCTTCTCAGCCTTTTTCATTTGTAGATGTCTGTACTCAGACATGTTAAGCTTCCGCATGTGCTTTGACTTGTATGCTCTGAATGTTGGGTCATGAGACCTATGTTTGTAATATCTCGCTCCTCGGAGCCTAATGAATAAATACTTGAGTCGTAGAGTTATGTTGTGATGCCATGTTGTATTTACACATATCGAGCATATTGTGTGTATGATTGAAATGCTTGGTATGTGTGGGATCCGACGACCTAGTTGTTTATCCTTGGTAGCCTCTCTTATGGGGAAATGTAGTCTTGTGCTTCCATGAGCCATAGTAGTCCGCTACAGCCCGGTTCACCGGAGTCCTGCTAGCCCAGCACTACTGCTCCGGAACACTTGGCTGGCCGGCATGTGATTCACTTCGTTCCTGTGTCTGTCCCTTCGGGGAAATGTCACGCAGTGACATCCGGAGTCCTGCCTAGCCTGCTACAGCCCGGGTTCCCGGAGTCCGGTTAGCCCAGTGCTACAGCCCGGATTCGCACGCTGCTGACCGACATGCTCGATGTTGATTCATGTATGCCTGTCCCCGTAAATTAGTGCCACTTTGGGTTCACGACTAGTCATGTCGGCCCGGGTTCTCTGTCATATCGATGCTAGCGACACTATAATATACGTGAGCCAAAAGGCGCAAAGTCCCGGGCCATGGTAAGGCGACACCCGTGGGAATACCGTGCGTGAGGCCGCAATGTGATATGAGGTGTTACAGGCTAGATCAGTATGACTTAGAATCGGGGTCCTGACAGCTTTGGTATCAGAGCCTGACTGCCTGTAGGATTACCAAGCCAAACTGGTCGAAGTTGAGTCTAGAAATGCTTTAGTTATATGTAGGGGAATTGATTGTGGAAGGGAACGTAGGGCTCTTTTTACTCCTTATCTTATGCCCTTCTGATCTGAGTCAACCTCTTCTTTCTGCGGGGATTAAGGAACTAGGCTTCCTCGTCTTTCTATAAGGATCACGTGTTACTAATCCGTAGACTTATAGGATTGTTGGTTTCAAGCCTCAATTCAGTCTCTACTACTTCCGTATGTTAACTGTTGATCTCGAAACCTTGATATTGTCCTTCTGAGTGGTTACGCCACCATTTTTGCAGGATGTCTCAAATCTTTTGAGCATTTACAGCCGTTATGCTGTCCGAGTCATCCCAGGCTCCTAAATAGTCTGATGCATTTGCAAATCCTTTCCGTCCGTTCTCGATGTCCCTTTGGGCCAGTTCAACCTCACTAATCGGTGAGTTGGGGTACTCTATTGCCTCGACATATATGTTGGAGCTATTATTATGACCCTAGGTGTTTTAGGGAGTCACTTAGTAATCTAGCAATGCTTGCATCCCCAGTGTGATGACTCTGGCCATTATTCTCGAAAGCATCCCGTGATGCCATTTAGTTAGTAGGTATTCTATTCCTGGGTTTGAACCCGAGATTCACTCCACTACCCTCCTGTTGATAGTATTTGCTAGTTCCCTTAAGATATTAGTAACCTTTGCGACAGTCCTCGAGGTCCGTGGTATTTCATTCTTCCAATACCATGAACCATCATGGCAGAAGTTCTTTTAACCAAAATATCACAACCAGGGCGCTCTTGAGGAGTACTCCATTCATATTGTGACTTTGTCAGTCCTTCCTCCTCTGCATGGGTTATCCGGAAGAAATATGTTGAATTTGTTCGACATACTAATCCATGCATCCACAACTCAGAAAAACATATGTTCCTTTGGGTTGTCCCTCTTTAGTTACTTTCTGGCCCTCGTCTATCAATTGATAGTCAGGAGTAATTGTGCATTTGTGTTACCGATGCCTATTATTCTTGTGGTCTGTCAAGCCATTCTAATCCGGAATGACTAGGAGAAACAAACTTCAGTACCTCATCCATTCCTAGGATTGGGTCAAAGTAGTTGTGCTCCGCAGATCAAAATGCTAATCCAGCTTTTGTTCTGTTCTACCTTGGAGTGTTGCCCTCTTTATGTCAGTAATCTCATGAGGATTGCACCAACCCTTATGAATTCTTGTTGCAGTGATACTTCTGGCCATCATTATTCATTTCTCGGTCTCCGTGTTATTGTAACCGGAATACTGACAAGTGAATCGTGGTGTGTGAAATCTATACTCCTAGCAACCCCGTTGCTTGGTAGTTAATGGACAATACTTTCATTCTTAGCGTGCTGGTTATTGAATTATCATTCTAAGACTGATCGTGCTACCTAGTCCATTTTTCCTGGTGCACCCTTTGATCAAGAGTTAGGATTGTATCAATCCCTTTCTTGTTTGGTCACATCGTCTTGCCCTGAAAAGCAAGATTGTTCTCGAGCTTAGTAACATATCGGTGGTTCATGATTTTCCGAATATCTTCTCGGAGGTATCACCAGGTTGTCACCTGACCGCTATGTTGAGTTCTTGATCAAGTTGGTTTCTTGTAGCCACCCCTTTTTCTCCAAGAATCTGTGTTGGATACCCCTGAGCTAGTTGGTTAAGCTAAACAATAATTTGGAGAGTTGGAAGATAAAAGCTTTATCTGATTTAGTTCATTCCAAAGGGATATCCTTGGGTGTGTGTTGAAGAAAGATGGTATCTTCATCGATTTATCCCCGTGATCAGTTGTTGGATCTATTGTCTTGTCCAATCTTTGATTTGAGTATGGGCTATCGTCAAGTCAAATCGGAACCAACGATGTTCGTAATGTTGTCTTACTCGTGGTTGATCCCTCGAGCATACACCATTACATCTTTTGGTCTGACCAATGCTATCACCGTGTTCACATGATGGTGGAAGTCCAGTGATATGGAAATTCCGATGAGTTGTTGTTAAGCCCATCAGCAGCATTTTGTCTCCCCCATGATTCATGTTGAACATTAAAGCTAGCATTGGAAACTTTGTAAGCATTGCCTTCATGTTCTGCTCATGAGGTATACGTTTGGATGGAAGGAGTGAATTCCTCTAATTCACGTGCATTTGATGTAAGTTGCCGCCGTGAATTTGAGAAAGTTTGTTTTGCTTCCCTGGGATCATCGCAAGTCAGTCACGCACGTGCGAAGTATTCTGTGGTTTGACAGATTATCTACCTTCATCCCATACGTATCCCTAGCACACCAAGCCACTGATTGATTTGTTCAAGGAGAAGAAGTTCCTTCTTAGGATCCGGACTTATGCAAGGGCTTCGATATCCTCGAAGATGGTTCCCAACCAGAACTCGGTAGTGTTTTATTGTAAGACTACTCTGTGGCCATGCTTATCTAGGACAATGTGTTCACATGTTTGTAGCAGAACCAGCTCATGTTTTGGAGCTTGCTATTGTAGTTCACTCCCTGAGAATCTCGCAACGTCATCTCGTCGATTTGTGCTGCAATCTTTCATTTTTTTTCTCTCTAGACTGGATGAGTCTGGAATATCCTGACACCAACCAGATCTGAATCTCAGGCAGATATGATGGTTGGAACATTCCCAACATCTACTCTTGTCCCCAGCTTGCACTGCCATTGTGCCAATTTCCATGGGCTGCCCTCTCAGTAATTGTTGCTTAGGATCACCTTCAAGAGTGGTCCTACCATGGGTCCCATCCATTTCCGATGACAAGCAAAAATCTTTCCCTGCGTTGTCTTCAACAAGGTAGTCCACATCATCCATTCTAGTCCGAGTATGACATTCTTTTGAACTCCTTCAAATGATCGATTTTGATTGCCTTAGGTTGGTATAACGAGTCTCAATGATCTATGTATCAAAAGTAATTCTTCTTGCCACTTAAGGGAATAACTCCATGAGTCACCTTTCCTAAGGTGCCCTGTTAGGGAATCATGGCGATTATCTCCTCACTATCTTGAAACCATGCACCATCTTCTAAGCATGGAATCGTTGCCTTCTAATCTGAACCTTCGTCACCTGCTTCTTTCCATCGCCCCTCATATGTGTTTTGCCCCTCAGCTCAAGAGATGTTTCTACGTCTCGTTCCGTGGGTTGATCATGTGATCATTAAGATGATCCATTCCTGTGGAGTTATCTCGCTCTTCTATCCCCGTGTCGGATGAAGTTCTCAAAGCAAGACGTTGAGATCAAGATGATGCAATGAATCAACATCCTCGAGAAGGACAGTTGGATCATGACGATCGTGTTAGCTTTGCGTCCCCTCTGTCTTCTTACCTCACGTCTTGAATCTCGGGACGAGATTCTTGTTTAGTAGGGGTGAGTTGTCACATCCCTAGTTCTGGTTTGCTCTAGGCTAGCTAGTCATGTGTGCATCATGTTTAAATTTCAATGAATTTGAAATGGGGACATGTGAAAGCCTCAGAAATCATTTCTGAAAATGACCAACATAAAAATTGCTTCAAATAGGTCCAAGAAAATGTTCATGTTTCTCTATGAAAATATTGGCCAGAATTAAAATTCAAACCAATATTTTTAGGAGCTCATAAATATTTATTTTGGGCATTTGAAGCTAATGCAATAACTATTTGCATTGGATTTATATTTGCTATATATGGAATATGTGTCCAATAATTCTAAGAAATTGTGAGGGGCTTTGGGATAATCCTTTTAGTCCCTGCAAAATTATCAGAAGAAAGGAAAATGGTTTAGTGCTTAAAACTAAATCAAAACAAATAACAATAAAGGAAAACAGAAATAAAAGAGAGAGAGAAGGACTACCTGGCCATCTACCTGTAGCCGGCCCAGCTCACTGGCCCAGCCCACCTGGCGCCTCGTGTCGCCTTCCTCCTGCTAGTAGGAGCAGCTGCGTGCTCGCACGCGCGCGGCCGAGGAGGCCAGCTCCTCCCTGCCTGCCTGCCGCATCCCCGACGCGTCTGGACGACGCCACACGCCACCCCGGTCCCTCTCTCCCACTCCCTTGCCCTTCCCCGCCTCTGCTCCCTCTCCGCAGCGCGCCCGAACACCCCGCGGCATGCCGACGTGCATCGCCGCAGCCACGGCCATCCCCTAGCCCAACCACCGTGACCAATAGCTCCGCAAGGACGCGAAGCATCTCCTCGACGAGCCACGCAAGTCGGGTCTCACCGCAACACCGCCATCGATGCCTTCTTTAACCTCGGGACCGCCGGCCATCTCCGTCAAACTCGTCAGCTCTGGACTGTCCCCGACCTCGCCGAGCATCCCCTCGTCATCGCTGTGAGCCCCTGACCACTTACCCCTGCTCCCCTTGAGGAAATCATGCCGCAGCCATCGAACCCCGCCATGCCAGAAGCTCACCGCTGCCCGGCCTTGTCGCCGTCGTGGCCAGAGCTCGAACGAGTCACGCCCGTGCACCTCACCGAGCTCCTGGTGACCCTAGGAGGCTGCGTAGCGTTTTACTTCGCTCGCTCGTGCCCCGTAGAACCGTTTCCGCTGAGACCCGAACTCCGGCCACCGCCCTTGAGCTCGCCGGCGTCGATATAGGTCGCCCCCGGCGTAACTGACGGCACCACTCGACGCGCGGGATCGCCAGCGTCACGTAGGTGGTCTCCGCCGGCCATTTGGTTGCCGGAGCAAGAAACCCGAAGCCCTCCGCCATCTCTGGCCTCGCCGGCGACGAGCCGTGGGTCAACTCCGGCGAGTTTGACCATGGTTGACTGGGTTTGACCCCCCTCTGAGTCACTGACTTCTGGGCCCAGCCTATGGTTTAATTAAGCTGATTTGTTAATTGGCACTAACAGTCTCTGTTAATTAGTTAAGACACTGACACGCGGGTCCCACTGGTCAAGTTTGACCTGGACCGGCCCCGTTGACCCGCTGATATCACAGTGACGCAGTGCCGACGCAGTTAATTATTTTCTGAATTTATTCTTATCCAGGAATTTTAGAAAATAATGCTAACTTCAAAAACTCATATAAAATCAACCGTAACTCCAAATGAAATAAGTTATATATGAAAAATTATCAGAAAAATCCAATCTATCCATTTATGGTACTTTCATGCATGGAAAACCAACTTATACATGCTGTATAAGTGAAAACATTCAAATGGCATTTTAAATGCTCAAACTAGAGTTTGCATTTGAACCTTTGGTTCAAATGGACTCCCTTGCACTTGTTGCTAGCTGCATTAGCTCAAATCACAGCATATTGGCATGTCACATTCATGCATCATATTGTTGCATTGCATTGATTGTGTTTCCTCTCTGTTGCCGGTGTTGTTCCCTCTCGGTAGACGATGTTCCGACGTTGTGATCGTTGACACTAATGAAGACTCAATGCTATCTTCAGAAGTGCCAGGCAAGGAAAACCCCCTTGTTCATTCCGATACAATCCCATTCTCTCGCTCCTGCTCTCTTTTACTGCATTAGGACAACATCGATTCAACTGTTACATGCTGCGGTAGTTGAACCCCTTTCCTCTGCATGACCTGTCATGCCACAGTGAATAGATGAAACCCACTAGCATGAGTAGGAGTTGTTTGAGCCCTGATGTGCCTACTCATTCATGCTTGTTTGTCATGCCTGCTACTGCTTCGAGTTGAGTCAGGTCTGATTCATCGGGGATGAATTAGAGTTGTGTGAACATGTCCTACTATTGAGAGCTAAGTGTGTGAACACAATTTGGTAAAGGTAGCGGTAAGAGGCCATGTAGGAGTACATGGTGGGTTGTCTCATTGAAACCGTCCTCAGGAACTGAGTTCTGTGTTTGTGATCCATGAACAGGTACTACCACACATTGGGATCCTCAATTGACTCTCTCGGCTTCTTAACCACCCTTGTCCTCTGTCCAGGAGTTGCAAGTAGTTTCTGGTGTTTGTAGTATGCTGGAGGCCATGCGCAGCGCTGACCCGCGGGGTGGGCTGTGATGCGGTAGGCACGTGGCACGGTGTATCAGTCGCCCGTTTGGTGTCTCGGGAACCCTGCACACATCGTTCGGGGACGTATGTGGAAACCTCGGCCGGACTCCCTGCGGATGGAACCTGAATAATCGATAAACCTGGACCAGAGTCTTGAGTGTTTAGGTAGGCTGTGGCCGACACCCACGTTGGGCTTCCGCTTGAAGGTTGCCGAGTACATGTCGTGTAAACAGCGGTAAGTGGTGAGAGCGTGTGTGATGAAGTACACCCCTGCAGGGTTAACATCATCTATTCGAATATCCGTGTCCGCGGTAAAGGACTTCTGGGTTGCCTATAACAGTTCATAGACAAGTGAAAGTGGATACTCTAAAATGTGCAAGATAAGCATGAGTGCTATGGATGGCGTTCTCGTAGGGAGACGGGGGCGAATCCATAGTGGTGTATTGATATGGTGAATATGTGGACTCGTGTGCGCCACCTCAGAAGAGTTACTTGCAGTCGTAGTTAGGATAGCCACCGAGTCAAAGCTGGCTTGCTGCAATTAAACTCCACTACCCCTTTGTTGATACCGATGCAAATGTAGATAGTTCTGATGTAAGTCTTGCTGGGTACATTTGTACTCACGTTTGCTTATTTTATGTTTTGCAGAGAGACGTCAGTCTCGCTAGTAGTTCCGTGTGGACTTCGACGTTTAGCTTGATACCTCAGCTACGATCTTGTGCCCTCGGCAGGATCTGGTAGATAGTCAGGCTTCTCAGCCTTTTTCATTTGTAGATGTCTGTACTTAGACATGTTAAGCTTCCGCATGTGCTTTGACTTGTATGCTCTGAATGTTGGGTCATGAGACCTATGTTTGTAATATCTCGCTCCTCGGAGCCTAATGAATAAATACTTGAGTAAGACTTATGTTGTGATGCCATGTTGTATTTACACATATCGAGCATATTGTGTGTATGATTGAAATGCTTGGTATGTGTGGGATCTGACAACCTAGTTGTTTATCCTTGGTAGCCTCTCTTATGGGGAAATGTAGTCTTGTGCTTCCATGAGCCGTAGTAGTCCGCTACAGCCCGGTTCACCGGAGTCCTGCTAGCCCAGCACTACTGCTCCGGAACACTTGGCTGGCCGGCATGTGATTCATTTTGTTCCTGTGTCTGTCCCTTCGAGGAAATGTCACGCAGTGACATCCGGAGTCCTGCCTAGCCTGCTACAGCCCGGGTTCCCGGAGTCCTGTTAGCCCAGTGCTACAGCCCGGATTCGCACGCTGCTGACCGACATGCTCGATGTTGATTCATGTATGCATGTACCCGTAAGTTAGTGCCACTTTGGGTTCACGACTAGTCATGTCGGCCCGGGTTCTCTGTCATATGGATGCTAGCGAGACTATCATATACGTGAGCCAAAAGGCGCAAACGGTCCCGGGCCATGGTAAGGCGACACCCGTGGGAATACCGTGCTTGAGGCTGCAAAGTGATATGAGGTTTTACAGGCTACATCAGTATGACTTAGAATCGGGGTCCTGACATTTGACCACAGTTTGACCACATTTGACCAAAATTTGAAAAAAAAACTGAAATAATTATTTAGTAACACTAATATTTCTTGACCACAGTTTGACCAGATTTGACCAAAATTAGTTTGACCATTGTTTGACCACAGTTTGACCATAGTTTGACCATTGTTCCAGAACCGGGAATAATTAGTTTGACCATTGTTTGACCACAGTTTGACCAGATTTGACCAAAATTCAGAAACACTGAAATAATAATTTAGTAACACTTATATTCTTGAATAATTATTTAGTAACACCAATACTTCTAGAATAAGTAGTTTGACCATAGTTTGAACAGATTTAACAAAAATTCAAAAAAACAGAAATTTGAGCATAACTTTTTTTCCTTTTAGAATTTGAGGATCCTAAAAACTTGCAAACAGGCCGTAGGCCGTCAAAATCGGATGCGGATTTTCGTGCTGAACATTTTGATATATTATACTTTTTTTCTGACATCGTATGCAAAAGTTATAGCCGTTTTACATTTTCCCTACACTTTTTGCAAAACATGTCCAAATTTAAGTTTTTAATTTTTCCTAACTAGTACATGTAGTAACATAACTACATCTGGAAGGATTTTAATTTTTGAAGTTTTTATCATTTTCTTTTGCTTTTTACAAAACTGAAAAGGCGATCCACACAGGGGGGGTGGGGGGTAGAGTTTGAAAATGGGACCTTTAGTACCGGTTCGTGCCATGAACCGGTACTAATGCCTCAAACCCCATTAGTACCGGTTGGTGGCTCGAACCAAGACTAAAGGTCTAACCTTTAGTATCAGTTGGTGCCACGAACCGGTACTAATGGGCATCGCACCCTTTAGTCCCGGTTCGTGGCACCAACCGGGACTAAAGGTCCCATTTGAAGCGGGACTAATGCCTGTACGGTGCCCTAGCCGCACGAACCGGGACTAATGCTCACATTAGTCCCGGTTCTGAATGCAACCGGGATTAATGCTCTTTTTTGGCCGAACCAAAGCCCTGTTTTCTACTAGTGCCAGGTGCCGGCGGCGGCGCCGTCCGTGTGGGGGGCACACCCCGGAGACGCGGGCCGGGCGTTTGCAACCGCCACAACACTTCCAGACTTGTGAGAGGCCGCCTACGCAAGATTTGGCGGCATGTGCTAGCCCCCGGAGGCCGCCGGCCACAGTCGTAGACATGCGAAGAGCAATCCGCGGAGAGGGAAGTGTTCAGATACTTCTCCATCACCAAAAACTATGAAAAATTACCATCAGTCCTATAGCACATGTGCCCACGTCGTGTAAAAAACTCATGATTTTATCGCGCTCCGAGTATTTAATAATATTCACACCGCATCGTTACCGCAAAACGTCTACTACTGTGTCATCGCCGTCCGTGACGGGGGCCACACCCCGGAGACGCGTGCCGCCTCTTCGGACATGCCACCACACCGTACGGCATGTATGATTGCCCGGTGCGATGCTCCGGTGGCATTGCTACCCCCAGGGCCCCCGTCCCGCCTAACCCTGTAGCGTTTGACCACGGGATCTAGCCCTTTGACTTTGCACGGCGGGCTTTGACCAGTGGAACTCTCCACCCGGCTATGTTAGTTCAGCCCATAGGAACACTTTGGAGCAACATCCGGGCCAAAGCCACTGCAAGACCCTATCCGTGTAGACCCGACGCGTTCGTTCCCCCCCACCACACTAGTAGAAAAAGGGCCTTTAGTCCCGGTTCTGGAACCGGGACTAAAGGGTCGTTACTAAAGCCTCCCCCTTTAGTCCCGGTTCTTACACGAACCGGGACTAAAGGCCCTCCACGTGGCCGCTGCCTGGCGGTCCACCTTTAGTCCCGGTTGGTAACACCAACCGGTACTAAAGGAAATTTTATGATTTTGTTTACATTTTTTTTGAATTTTTTTTATTTTCAAATTTCTTAATTATTTTAGCCTCTAATCTCTAATCACCCCTCATCACTGCTCAATTTAACCTCTAATCTCTAATCACCCCTCATCATTCCAAATCATCTACCTTCCCGGACGGTCACCCATCCTCTCACAACTCCAGCCTGAGCACGCTTAACTTCCGGGTTCTATTCTCCCTCGTTTCCAAGTCTGCACTTGTTGTTTTCCTGACAATAGTAAGATGTCAATCCTATTAACCGTCAGGAATTTAGCTTGAGCATGAAGTCACACATTTCACTGTTTGAGTTTGAAACTATTGTACTAAAAAACAATAATTATTTAGTAACACTAATATTTCTTGAATAAGTAGTTTGACCATAGTTTGACCACAGTTTGACCAGATTTCACCAAAATTAAAAAAACTGAAATAATTATTTAGTAACACTAATGTTTCTTGAATAATTAGTTTGACTATTGTTTGACCACAGTTTGACCAGATTCGACCAAAATTCAAAAAAACTAAAATAATTATTTAGTAACACTAATATTCTTGAATAATTATTTAGTAACACCAATACTTCTCTAATAAGTAGTTTGACCAGATTTAACAAAAATTCAAAAAAACAGAAATTTGAGCATAACTTTTTTTCCTTTTAGAATTTGAGGATCCTAAAAACTTGCAAACAGGCCGTAGGCCGTCAAAATCGGATGCAGATTTTCGTGCTGAACATTTTCATATATTATACGTTTTTTTTTCTCACATCGTATGCAAAAGTTATAGCCGTTTTACATTTTCCCTACACTTTTTGCATAACATGTCCAAATTTAAGTTTTTAAATTTTCCTAACTAGTACATGTAGTAACATAACTACATCTAGAAGGATTTTAATTTTTGAAGTTTTTTCATTTTCTTTTGCTTTTTACAAAACTAAAAAGGCGATCCACACAGGGGGGTGGGGGTAGGTAGAGTTTGAAAATGGGACCTTTAGTACCGGTTCGTGCCATGAACCGGTACTAATGCCTCAAACCCCATTAGTACCGGTTGGTGGCTCGAACCGGGACTAAAGGTCTAACCTTTAGTATCGTTTGGTGCCACGAACCGGTACTAATGGGCATCGCACCCTTTAGTCCCGGTTCGTGGCACCAACCGGGACTAAAGGTCCCATTTGAAGCGGGACTAATGCCTGTACGGTGCCCTAGCCACACGAACCGGGACTAATGCTCACATTAGTCCCGGTTCGTAATGCAACCGGGATTAATGTTCTTTTCTGGCAGAACCAAAGCCCTATTTTCTACTAGTGCCAGGTGCCGGCGGCGGCGCCATCCGTGAGGGGGGCTCACCCCGGAGACACGGGCCGGGCGTTTGCAACCGCCACAACACTTCCAGACTTGTGAGAGGCCGCCTATGCAAGATTTGGCGGCATGTGCTAGCCCCCGGAGGCCGCCGGCCACAGTCGTAGACACGCGAAGAGCAATCCACGGAGAGGGAAGTGTTCAGATATTTCTCCATCACCAAAAACTATGAAAAATTACCATCAGTCCTATAGCACATGTGCCCACGTCGTGTAAAAAACTCATCATTTTATCGCGCTCCGAGTATTTAATAATATTCACACCGCATAGTTACCGCAGAACATCTACTACTGTGTCATCGCCGTCCGTGTGGGGGGGCACACCCCGGAGACGCGTGCCGCCTCTTCGGACATGCCACCATACCGTACGGCATGTATGGGGGCCCAGTGCGATTCTCCGGTGGCATTGCTACTCCCAGGGCCCCCGTCCCTCCTAACCCTCTAGCGTTTGACCACGGGATCTAGCCCTTTGACTTTGCACGGACGGGCTTTGACCAGTGGAACTCTCCACCCGGTTGTGTTAGGTCAGCCCATAGGAACACTTTGGAGCAACATCTGGGCCAAAGCCACTGCAAGACCCCATCCGTGTAGACCCGACGCGTCCGTTTCCCCCCTCCACACTAGTAGAAAAAGGGCCTTTAGTCCTGGTTCATAAGGGCCTTTAGTCCCGGTTCTGGAACCAGGACTAAAGGGTCGTTACTAAATCCTCCCCCTTTAGTCCCGGTTCTTACACGAACCAGGACTAAAGGCCCTCCATGTGGCCGCTGCCTGGAGGTCCACCTTTAGTCCCGGTTGGTAACACCAACCGGTACAAAAGGACATTTTATGATTTTTTTTTAATTCTTTTTGAAATTTTTTGATTTTTTTTTATTTTCAAATTTCTGAATTATTTTAACCTCTAATCTCTAATCACCCCTCATCATTCCAAATCATCTAACTTCCCGGACAGTCACCCATCCTCTCACTACTCCAGCCTGAGCACGCTTAACTTCCGGGTTCTATTCTCCCTCGTTTCCAAATCTGCACTTGTTGTTTTCCTCACAATAGTAAGATGTCAATCCAATTAACACTCAGGAATTTAGCTTGAGCATTAAGTCACACATTTCACTGTTTGAGTTTGAAACTATTGTTATAAAAAACAATAATTATTTAGTAACACTAATATTTCTTGAATAAGTAGTTTGACCACACTTTGACCAAAATTCTAAAAACTGAAAAAATTATTTAGTAATACTAATATTTCTTGAATAATTAGTTTGACCATTGTTTGACCACAGTTTGACCAGATTTGACCAAAATTCAAAAAAACAGAAATAATTATTTAGTAACACTAATATTCTTGAATAATTATTTAGTAACACCAATACTT
The DNA here is from genome assembly GCF_018294505.1 of Triticum aestivum. Classification (NCBI taxonomy): domain Eukaryota; kingdom Viridiplantae; phylum Streptophyta; class Magnoliopsida; order Poales; family Poaceae; genus Triticum; species Triticum aestivum. Next base: position 544,598,945 of record NC_057814.1, read on the forward strand.
CTTGAATAAGTAGTTTGACCATAGTTTGACCAGATTTAAGAAAAATTCAAAAAAAAACAGAAATTTGAGCATAACTTTTTTTCCTATTAGAATTTGAGGATTCTAAAAATTTGCAAAACAGGCGATAGGCCGTCAAAATCGGTTGCAGATTTTCGTGCTGAACATTTTGATATATTATACGTTTTTTTCTGACATCGTATGCAAAAGTTATAGCCGTTTTACATTTTCCCTACACTTTTTGCAAAACATGTCCAAATTTAAGTTTTTGAATTTTCCTAACTAGTACATGTAGTAACATAACTACATCTGGAAGGATTTTAATTTTTGAAGTTTTTATCATTTTCTTTTGCTTTTTAGAAAACTGAAAAGGCGATCCACAGGGGGGGTGGGGGTAGAGTTTGAAAATGGGACCTTTAGTACCGGTTCGTGCCATGAACCGGTACTAATGCCTCAAACCCCATTAGTACCGGTTGGTGGCTCGAACTGGGACTAAAGGTCTAACCTTTAGTACCAGTTGGTGCCACGAACCGGTACTAATGGGCATCGCACCCTTTAGTCCCGGTTCGTGGCACCAACCAGGACTAAAGTTCCCAATTGAACCGGGACTAATGCCTGTACGGTGTCCTAGACGCACGAACCGGGACTAATGCTCACATTAGTCCCGGTTCGTAATGCAACCAGGATTAATGCTCTTTTCTGGCCGAACCAAAGCCCTGTTTTCTACTAGTGCCAGGTGCCGGCGGCGGCGCCGTCCGTGAGGGGGGCACACCCTGGAGACGCGGGCCGGGCGTTTGCAACCGCCACAACACTTCCAGACTTGTGAGAGGCCACCTACGCAAGATTTGGCGGCATGTGCTAGCCCCGGAGGACGCCGGCCATAGTCGTAGACACGCGAAGAGCAATCCGCGGAGAGGGAAGTGTTCAGATACTTCTCAATCACCAAAAACTATGAAAAATTACCATCAGTCCTATAGCACATGTGCCCACATCGTGTAAAAAAACTCATGATTTTATCGCGCTCCGAGTATTTAATAATATTCACACCGCATCGTTAATGCAGAACATCTACTACTGTGTCATCACCGTCCATGAGGGGGGCCACACCCCGGAGACGCGTGCCGCCTCTTCGGACATGCCACCACACCGTACGGCATGTATGAGGACCCGGTGCGATGCTCCGGTGGCATTGCTACCCCCCAGGGCCCCCGTCCCGCCTAACCCTGTAGCGTTTGACCACGGGATCTAGCCCTTTGACTTTGCACGAACGGGCTTTGACCAGTGGAACTCTCCACCCGGTTGTGTTAGGTCAGCCCATAGGAACACTTTGGAGCAACATCTGGGCCAAAGCCACTTCAAGACCCCATCCGTGTAGACCCGACGCGTCCGTTTCCCCCCTCCACACTAGTAGAAAATGGGCCTTTAGTCCCGGTTCATAAGGACCTTTAGTCCCGGTTCTGGAACCGGGACTAAAGGGTCGTTACTAAAGCCTCCCCCTTTAGTCCCGGTTCTTACATGAACCGGCACTAAAGGCCCTCCATGTGGCCGCTGCCTGGAGGTCCACCTTTAGTCCCGGTTGGTAACACCACCCGGTACAAAAGGAAATTTTATGATTTTTTAATTCTTTTTGAATTTTTTTGATTTTTTTTATTTCTAAATTTCTGAATTATTTTAACCTCTAATCTCTAATCACCCCTCATCATTCCAAATCATCTAACTTCCCGGACGGTCACCCATCCTCTCACAACTCCAGCCTGAGCACGCTTAACTTCCGGGTTATATTCTCCCTCGTTTCCAAGTCTGCACTTGTTGTTTTCCTGACAATAGTAAGATGTCAATCTAATTAACCCTCAGGAATTTAGCTTGAGCATTAAGTCACACATTTCACTGTTTGAGTTTGAAACTATTGTTATAAAAAACAATAATTATTTAGTAACACTAATATTTCTTGAATAAGTAGTTTGACCACAGTTTGACAAGATTTAACCTAAATTCTAAAAACTAAAACAATTATTTAGTAACACTAATATTTCTTGAATAATTAGTTTGACCATTGTTTGACCACAGTTTGACCAAATTTGACCAAAATTCAAAAACCTGAAATAATTATTTAGTAACACTAATATTCTTGAATAATTATTTAGTAACACCAATACTTCTTGAATAAGTAGTTTGACCATAGTTTGACCAGATTTAACAAAAATTCAAAAAAAAAACAGAAATTTGAGCATAAGTTTTTTTCCTTTTAGAATTTGAGGATTTTAAAAATTTGCAAATAGGACATAGGCCGTCAAAATCGGATGCGGATTTTCGTGCTGAACATTTTGATATATTATACTTTTTTTCTGACATCGTATGCAAAAGTTATAGCCGTATTACATTTTCCCTACACTTTCTGCAAAACATGTCCAAATTTAAGTTTTTAAATTTTCCTAACTAGTACATGTAGTAACATAACTACATCTGGAAGGATTTTAATTTTTGAAGTTTTTATCATTTTCTTTTGCTTTTTACAAAACTGAAAAGGCGATCCACAGGGGGGTGGGGGGTAGAGTTTGAAAATGGGACCTTTAGTGCCGGTTCGTGCCATGAACCGGTACTAATGCCTCAAACCCCATTAGTACCGGATGGTGGCTCAAACCGGGACTAAAGGTCTAATCTTTAGTACCGGTTGGTGCCACGAACCGGTACTAATGGGCATCGCACCCTTTAGTCCCGGTTCCTAGCACCAACCAGGACTAAAGTTCCCAATTGAACCGGGACTAATGCCTGTACGGTGTCCTAGCCGCACGAACCGGGACTAATGCTCACATTAGTCCCGGTTCGTAATGCAACCAGGATTAATGCTCTTTTCTGGCCGAACCAAAGCCCTGTTTTCTAGTAGTGCCAGGTGCCGGCGGCGGCGCCGTCCGTGATGGGGGCACACCCTGGAGACGCGGGCCGGGCGTTTGCAACCGCCACAACACTTCCAGACTTGTGAGAGGCCACCTACGCAAGATTTGGCGGCATGTGCTAGCCCCGGAGGCCGGCGGCCATAGTCGTAGACACGCGAAGAGCAATCCGCGGAGAGGGAAGTGTTCAGATACTTCTCAATCACCAAAAACTATGAAAAATTACCATCAGTCCTATAGCACATGTGCCCACATCGTGTAAAAAAACTCATGATTTTATCGCGCTCTGAGTATTTAATAATATTCACACCGCATAGTTACCGCAGAACATCTACTACTGTGTCATCACCGTCCATGAGGGGGGCCACACCCCGGAGACGCGTGCCGGCTCTTCGGACATGCCACCACACCGTACGACATGTATGAGGACCCGGTGCGATGCTCCGGTGGCATTGCTACCCCCTAGGGCCCCCGTCCCGCCTAACCCTGTAGCGTTTGACCACGGGATCTAGCCCTTTGACTTTGCACGGACGGGCTTTGACCAGTGGAACTCTCCACCCGGTTGTGTTAGGTCAGCCCATAGGAACACTTTGGAGCAACATCTGGGCCAAAGCCACTGCAAGACCCCATCCGTGTAGACCCGACGCGTCCGTTTCCCCCCTCCACACTAGTAGAAAATGGGCCTTTAGTCCCGGTTCATAAGGACCTTTAGTCCCGGTTCTGGAACCGGGACTAAAGGGTCGTTACTAAAGCCTCCCCCTTTAGTCCCGGTTCTTACACGAACCGGCACTAAAGGCCCTCCATGTGGCCGCTGCCTGGAGGTCCACCTTTAGTCCCGGTTGGTAACACCAACCGGTACAAAAGGAAATTTTATGATTTTTTAATTCTATTTGAATTTTTTTTATTTCTAAACTTCTGAATTATTTTAACCTCTAATCTCTAATCACCCCTCATCATTCCAAATCATCTAACTTCCCGGACGGTCACCCATCCTCTCACAACTCCAGCCTGAGCACGCTTAACTTCCGGGTTCTATTCTCCCTCGTTTCCAAGTCTCCACTTGTTGTTTTCCTGACAATAGTAAGATGTCAATCCAATTAACCCTCAGGAATTTAGCTTGAGCATTAAGTCACACATTTCACTGTTTGAGTTTGAAACTATTGTTATAAAAAACAATAATTATTTAGTAACACTAATATTTCTTGAATAAGTAGTTTGACCACAGTTTGGCAAGATTTAACCAAAATTCTAAAAACTAAAACAATTATTTAGTAACACTAATATTTCTTGAATAATTAGTTTGACCATTGTTTGACCACAGTTTGAGCAAATTTGACAAAAATTCAAAAAACTGAAATAATTATTTAGTAACACTAATATTCTTGAATAATTATTTAGTAACACCAATACTTCTTGAATAAGTAGTTTAACCATAGTTTGACCAGATTTAACAAAAATTCAAAAAAAAACAGAAATTTGAGCATAAGTTTGAGGATTTGAGGATTCTAAAAATTTGCAAACAGGACATAGGCCGTCAAAATCGGATGCGGATTTTCGTGCTGAACATTTTGATATATTATACTTTTTTTCTGATATCGTATGCAAAAGTTATAGCCGTATTACATTTTCCCTACACTTTTTGCAAAACATGTCCAAATTTAAGTTTTTAAATTTTCCTAACTAGTACATGTAGTAACATAACTACATCTGGAAGGATTTTAATTTTTGAAGTTTTTATCATTTTCTTTTGCTTTTTACAAAACTAAAAAGGCGATCCACAGGGGGGTGGGGGTAGAGTTTGAAAATGGGACCTTTAGTGCCGGTTCGTGCCATGAACCGGTACTAATGCCTCAAACCCCATTAGTACCGGATGGTGGCTCAAACCGGGACTAAAGGTCTAATCTTTAGTACCGGTTGGTGCCACAAACCGATACTAATGGGCATCGCACCCTTCAGTCCCGGTTCCTTGCACCAACCGGGACTAAAGGTCCCATTTGAACCGGAACTAATGCCTGTATAGTGTCCTAGCCGCACGAACCGGGACTAATGCTCACATTAGTCCCGGTTCGTAACGCAACCTGGATTAATGCTCTTTTCTGGCCGAACCAAAGCCCTGTTTTCTACTAGTGCCAGGTGCCGGCGGCGGCGCCGTCCGTGAGGGGGGCACACCCTGGAGACGCGGGCCGGACGTTTGCAACCGCCACAACACTTCCAGACTTGTGAGAGGCCACCTACGCAAGATTTGGTGGCATGTGCTAGCCCCCGGAGGCCGCCGGCCACAGTCGTAGACACGCGAAGTGCAATCCGTGGAGAGGGAAGTGTTCAGATACTTCTCCATCACCAAAAACTATGAAAAATTACCATCAGTCCTATAGCACATGTGCTCACACCGTGTAAAAAACTCATGATTTTATCGCGCTCCGAGTATTTAATAATATTCACACCGCATCGTTACCGCAGAACATCTACTACTGTGTGATCGCCGTCCATGAGGGGGGCCACACCCCGGAGACGCGTGCCGCCTCTTCGGACATGCCACCACACCGTACGGCATGTATGAGGGCCCGGTGCGATGCTCCGGTGGCATTGCTTGACCACAGTTGGACCACATTTTGACCAGATTTGACCAAAATTAAAAAAACTGAAATAATTATTTAGCAACACTAATATTCTTGAATAATTATTTAGTAACAGCAATACTTCTTGAATAAGAAGTTTGACCACAGTTTGACCAGACTTAACAAAAATTCAAAAAAAACAGAAATTTGAGCATAACTTTTTTTCCTTTTAGAATTTGAGGATCGTAAAAATTTGCAAACAGGCCGTACGCGGTCAAAATTGGATGCGGATTTTCGTGCTGAACATTTTGATATATTATACTTTTTTTTCTGACATCGTATGCAAAAGTTATAGCCATTTTACATTTTCCCTACACTTTTTGCAAAACATGTCCAAATTTAAGTTTTTAAATTTTCCTAACTAGTACAGGTAGTAACATAACTACATCTGGAAGGATTTTAATTTTTGAAGGTTTTATGATTTTCTTTTGCTTTTTACAAAACGGAAAAGGCGATCCACAAGGGGGGTGGGGGTAGAGTTTGAAAATATGACCTTTAGTACCGTTTCGTGGCTCGAACCGGGACTAAAGGTCTAACCTTTAGTACCCGTTGGTGCCACGAACCGGTACTAATGGGCATCGCACCCTTTAGTCCAGGTTCGTGGCACCAACCGGGACTAAAGGTCCCTTTTGAACCGAGATTAATGCCTGTACAGTGCCCTAGCCGCACGAACCGGGACTAATGCTCACATTAGTCCCGGTTCATCATGCAATCGGGATTAATGCTCTTTTCTGGCCGAACCAAAGCCCTGTTTTCTACTAGTGCCAGGTGCCGGCGGCGGCGCCGTCCGTGAGGGGGCACACCCCGGAGATGCGGGTCGGGCGTTTGCAACCGCCACAACACTTCCAGACTTGTGAGAGGCCGCCTACGCAAGATTTGGCGGCATGTGCTAGCCCCCGGAGGCCGCCGGCCACAGTCGTAGACACGCGAAGAGCAATCCGCGGAGAGGGAAGTGTTCAGATACTTCTCCATCACCAAAAACTATGAAAAATTACCATCAGTCCTATAGCACATGTGCCCACGTTGTGTAAAAAACTCATGATTTTATCGTGCTCCGAGTATTTAATAATATTCACACCGCATCGTTACCGAAGAACGTCTACTACTGTGTCATCGCCGTCCGTGAGGGGGGCCACAGCCCGGAGACACGTGCCGCCTCTTCGGACATGCCACCACACTGTACGACATGTATGAGGGCCCGGTACGAAGCTCCGGTGGCATTGCTACCCCCCAGGGCCCCCCGTCCCGCCTAACCCTATAGCGTTTGACCACAGGATCTAGCCCTTTGACTTTGCACGGACGGGCTTTTACCAGTGGAACTCTCCACCCGGTTGTGTTAGGTCAGCCCATAGGAACACTTTGGGGCAACATTCGGGCCAAAGCCACTGCAAGACCCCATCCGTGTAGACTCGACGCGTCCGTTTCCCCCTCCACACTAGTAGAAAAAGGCCTTTAGTCCCGGTTCTGGAACCGGGACTAAAGGGTCATTACTAAAGCCTCCCTCTTTAGTCCCGGTTCTTACACAAACCGGGACTAAGGGTAAAGCCTCCCTCTTTAGTCCCGGTTCTTACACAAACCGGGACTAAGGGCAAAGCCTCCCCCTTTAGTCTCGTTTCTTACACGAACCGGGACTAAAGGCCCTCCACGTGGCCGCTGCCTGGAGGTCCACCTTTAGTCCCGGTTGGTAACACCAACCGGTACAAAAGGAAATTTTATGATTCTTTTTTGAATTTTTTTTTAATTTTTTTGATTTTTTTTATTTTCAAATTTCTTAATTAATTTAACCTCTAATCTCTAATCACCCCCATCACTGCTCAATTTAACCTCTAATCTCTAATCACCCCTCATCATTCCAAATCATCTAACTTCCCGGACGGTCACCCATCCTCTGAGTACTCCAGCCTGAGCACGCTTAACTTCCGGGTTCTATTCTCCCTCGTTTCCAAGTCTGCACTTGTTGTTTTGCTGACAATAGTAAGATGTCAATCCTATTAACCCTCAGGAATTTAGCTTGAGCATGAAGTCACACATTTCACTGTTTGAGTTTGAAACTATTGTTCTAAAAAACAATAATTATTTAGTAACAGTAATATTTCTTGAATAAGTAGTTTGACCATAGTTTGACCAGATTTGACCAAAATTCAAAAAAACTGAAATAATTATTTAGTAACACTAATATTTCTTGAATAATTAGTTTGACCATTGTTTGACCATAGTTTGACCAGATTTGACCAAAATTCAAAAAAACTGAAATAATTATTTAGTAACACTAATATTCTTGAATAATTATTTAGTATCCCCAATAATTCTTGAATAAGTAGTTTGACCAATTTTGACCAGATTTAACAAAAATTAAAAAAAACAAAAATTTGAGCATAACTTTTTTTCCTTTTATAATTTGAGGATTCTAAAAATTTGCAAACAGGCCGTAGGCTGTCCAAATCGGATGCGGATTTTCGTGCTGAACATTTTGATCTATTATACTTTTTTTCTTACATCGTATGCAAAAGTTATAGCCGTTTTACATTTTCCCTACACTTTTTGCAAAACATGTCCAAATTTAACTTTTTAAATTTTCCTAGCTAGTACATGTAGTAACATAACTACATCTGGAAGTAACGTAACTAGTTTTTATCATTTTCTTTTGCTTTTTAGAAACTGAAAAGGCGATCCACGGGGGGGGGAGGGGGTGGGGGTAGAGTTTGAAAATGGGACCTTTAGTACCGGTTCGTGCCATGAACCGGTACTAATGCCTCAAACCCCATAAGTACCGGTTGGTGGCTCGAACCGGGACTAAAGGCCTAACCTTTATTACCGGTTGGTGCCACGAACCGGTACTAATGGGCATCGCACCCTTTAGTCCCGGTTCGTGGCACCAACCGGGACTAAAGGTCCCATTTGAACCAGGACTAATGCCTGTACAGTGCCCCAGCAGCTCGAACCGGGACTAATGCTCACATTAGTCCCGGTTCGTAATGCAACCGGGATTAATGCTCTTTTCTGCCCGAACCAAAGCCCTGTTTTCTACTAGTGCCAGGTGCCGGCGGCGGCGCCGTCCGTGATGGGGGCACACCCCGGAGACGCGGGCCGGGCGTTTGCAACCGCCACAACACTTCCAGACTTGTGAGAGGCCGCCTACGCATGATTTGGCGGCATGTCCTAGCCCCCGGAGGCCGACGGCCACAGTCGTAGACACGCGAAGAGCAATCCGCGGAGAGGGAAGTGTTCAGATACTTCTCCATCACCAAAAACTATGAAAAATTACCATCAGTCCTATAGCACATGTGCCCACGTCGTGTGAAAAACTCATGATTTTATCGCGCTCCGAGTATTTATAATATTCACACCGCATCGTTACCGCAGAATGTCTACTACTGTGTCATCGCCGTCCATGAGGGGGGCCACACCCCGGAGACGCGTGCCGCCTCTTCGGACATGCCACCACACCGTATGGCATGTATGAGGGCCCGGTGCGATGCTCCGGTGGCATTGCTACCCCCCAGGGCCCCCGTCCCGCCTAACCCTGTAGCGTTTGACCACGGGATCTAGCCCTTTGACTTTGCATGGACGGGCTTTGACCAGTGGAACTCTCCACCCGGTTGTGTTTGGTCAGCCCATAGGAACACTTTGGAGCAACATCCGGGCCAAAGCCACCGCAAGACCCCATCCATGTAGACCCAACACGTCCGTTTCCCCTCCACACTAGTAGAAAAAGGGCCTTTAGTCCCGGTTCATAAGGGCCTTTAGTCCCGGTTCTGGAACCGGGAATAAAGGGTCGTTACTAAAGCCTCCCCTTTAGTCCCGGTTCTTACACGAACCGGGACTAAAGGCCCTCCACGAGGCCGCTGCCTGGAGGTCCACCTTTAGTCCCGGTTGGTAACAGCAACCGGGACTAAAGGAAATTTTACGATTTTTTTTGAATTTTTATTGAATTTTTTTGAATTTTTTTTTTATTTTCAAATTTCTGAATTATTTGAACCTCTAATCTCTAATCACCCCTCATCACTGCTCAATTTAACCTCTAATCTCTAATCACCCCTCATCATTCCAAATCATCTAACTTCCCGGACGGTCACCCATCCTCTCACTACTCCAGCCTGAGCACGCTTAACTTCCGGGTTCTATTCTCCCTCGTTTCCAAGTCTGCACTTGGTTTTTTCCTGACAATAGTAAGATGTCAATCTTATTAACCCTCGGGAATTTAGCTTGAGCATGAAGTCACACATTTCACTGTTTGAGTTTGAAACTATTGTTATAAAAAACAATAATTATTTAGTAACACTAATATTTCTTGAATAAGTAGTTTGACCATAGTTTGACCACAGTTTGACCAGACATGACCAAAATTAAAAAAACTGAAATAATTATTTTGTAACACTAATATTTCTTCAATAATTTGGTTGACCATTGTTTGACCAAAGTTTGACCACAGTTTGACCACAGTTTGACCAGATTTGACCAAAATTCAAAAAAACTGAAATAATTATTTAGTAACACTAATATTCTTGAATAATTATTTAGTAACACCAATACTTCTTGAATAAGTAGTTTGACCAAAGATTGACCAGATTTAACAAAAATTAGAAAAAAAAAACAGAAATTTGAGCATAACTGTTTTTCCTTTTAGAATTTGAGGGTTCTAAAAATTTGCAAACTGGCCGTAGGCGGTCAAAATCGGATGCGGACTTTCGTGCTGACCATTTTGATATATTATACGTTTTTTCTGACATCGTATGCAAAAGTTATAGCCGTTTTACATTTTTCCTACACTTTTTGCAAAACATGTACAAATTTAACTTTTTAAATTTTCCTAACTAGTACATGTAGTAACTTAACTACATCTGGAAGGATGTTAATTTTTGAAGTTTTTATCATTTTCTTTTGCTTTTTACAAAACTGAAAAGGCGATCCACAGAGGGGGGTAGAGTTTGAAAATCGGACCTTTAGTACCGGTTCGTGCCATCAACCGGTACTAGTGCCTCAAACCCCATTAGTACCGGTTGGTGGCTCGAACCGGGACTAAAGGTCTAACCTTTAGTACCGGTTGGTGCCACGAACCGGTACTAATGGGCATCGCACCCTTTAGTCCCGGTTCGTGGCACCAACCAGAACTAAAGGTCCCATTTGAACCGGGAGTAATGCATGTACGGTGCCCTAGGCGCACGAATCGGGACTAATGCTCACATTAGTCCTGGTTCATAATGCAACCGGGATTAATGCCCTTTTCTGGCCGAACCAAAGCCCTGTTTTCTACTAGTGCCAGGTGCTGGCGGCGGCGCCGGCCGTGAGGGGGGCACACCCTGGAGACGCGGGCCGGGCGTTTGCAACCACCACAACACTTCCAGACTTCTGAGAGGCCGCCTACACAAGATTGGGCGGCATGTGCTAGCCCCCGGAGGCCCCCGGCCACAGTCGTAGACACGCGAAGAGCAATCTGCGGAGTGGGAAGTGTTCAGATACTTCTCCATCACCAAAAACTATGAAAAATTACCATCAGTCCTAAATCACATGTGCCCACGTCGTGTAAAAAACTCATGATTTTATCGCGCTCCGAGTATTTAATAATATTCACACCGCATCGTTACCGCAGAACGTCTACTACTGTGTCATCGCCGTCCATGAGGGGGGCCACAGCCCGGAGGCGCGTGCCGCCTCTTCGGCCATGCCACCACACCGTATGGCATGTATGAGGGCCCGGTGCGATGCTCCGGTGGCATTGCTACCCCCCAGGACCCCCGTCCCGCCTAACCCTGTAGCGTTTGACCACGGGATCTAGCCCTTTGACTTTGCACGGACGGGCTTTGACCAGTGGAACTCTCCACCCGGTTGTGTTAGGTTAGCCCATAGGAACACTTTGGAGCAACATCCGGGCCAAAGCCACTGCAAGACCGCATCCGTGTAGACCCGACGCGTCTGTTTCCCCCCTCCACACTAGTAGAAAAAGGGCCTTTAGGGCCGGTTCTGGAACCGGGACTAAAGGGTACTTACTAAAGCCTCCCCCTTTAGTCCCGGTTCTTACACGAACCGGGACTAAAGGCCCTCCACGTGGCCGCTGCCTGGAGGTCCACCTTTAGTCCCGGTTGGTAACACCAACCGGTACTGAAGGAAATTTTATGATTTTTTTTATTTTTTTGATTTTTTTATTTTCACATTTCTAAATTATTTTAACCTCTAATCTCTAATCATCCCTCATCACTGCTCAATTTAACCTCTAATCTCTAATCACCCATCATCATTCCAAATCATCTAACTTCCCGGACGGTCACCCATCCTCTCACTACTCCAGCCTGAGCACGCTTAACTGCCGGGTTCTATTCTCCCTCGTTTCCAAGTCTGCACTTGTTGTTTTCTAACAATAGTAAGATGTCAATCCTATTAACCCTTAGGAATTTAGCTTGAGCATGAAGTCACACATTTCACTGTTTGAGTTTGAAACTATTGTTCTAAAAAACAATAATTATTTAGTAACACTATTATTTCTTGAATAAGTACTTTGACCATAGTTTGACCATAGTTTGACCATTGTTTGACCACAGTTTGACCAGATTTGACCAAAATTCAAAACACTGAAATAACTATTTAGTAACACTAATATTTCTTGAATAATTAGTTTGACCATTGTTTGACCACAGTTTGACCAGATTTGACCAAAATTCAAAAAACGGAAATAATTATTTAGTAATACTAATATGCTTGAATAATTATTTAGTAACACCAATACTTCTTGAATAAGTAGTTTGACCAAAGTTTGACCAGATTTAACAAAAATTCAAAAAAAACAGAAATGTGAGCATAACTTTTTTCCTTTTAGAATTTGAGGATTCTAAAAATTTGCAAACAGGCCATAGGCGGTCAAAATCGGATGCGGATATTCGTGCTGAACATTTTGATATATTATACGTTTTTTTCTGACATCGTATGCAAAAGTTATAGCCGTTTTACATTTTCCCTACACTTTTTGCAAAGCATGTCCAAATTGAACTTTTAAAGTTTTCCTAACTAGTACATGTAGTAACATAACTACATCTGGAAGGATTTTAATTTTTGAAGTTTTTATCATTTTCTTTTGCTTTTTACAAAACTGAAAAGGCGATCCACAGAGGGGTGGGGGTGGGGGGGTAGCGTTTGAAAATGGGACCTTTAGTACTGGTTCGTGCCATGAACCGGTACTAATGCCTCAAACCCCATTAGTACCGGTTGGTGGCTCGAACCGGGACTAAAGGTCTAACCTTTAGTACCGGTTGGTGCCACGAACCGGTACTAATGGGCATCGCACCCTTTAGTCCCGGTTCGTGGCACCAAACCGGACTAAAGGTCCCATTTGAACCGGGACTAATGCCTGTACGGTGCCCTAGCCGCACGAACCGAGACTAATGCTCACATTAGTCAAGGTTCGTAATGCAACCGGGATTAATGCTCTTTTCTGGACGTACCAAAGCCCTGTTTTCTACTAGTGCCAGGTGCCGGCGGCGGCGCCGTCCGTGAGGGGGCACACCCCGGAGACGCGGGTCGGGCGTTTGCAACCGCCACAATACTTCCAGACTTGTCAGAGGCCGCCTACGCAAGATTTGGCAGCATGTGCTAGCCCCCGGAGGCCACCGGCCAGAGTCGTAGACAAGCGAAGAGCAATCCGCGGAGAGGGAAGTGTTCAGATAGTTCTCCATCACCAAAAATTATGAAAAATTACCATCAGTCCTATAGCACATGTGCCCACGTCATGTAAAAAACTCATGTTTTATTGCGCTCCGAGTATTTAATAATATTCACACCGCATCGTTACCGCAGAACGTCTACTACTGTGTCATTGCCGTCCGTGAGGGGGGGCACACCCCGGAGACGCGTGCCGCCTCTTCGGACATGCCACCACACCGTACGGCATGTATGAGGGCCCGGTGCGATGCTCCGGTGGCATTGCTACCCCCCAGGCTCCCCGTCCAGCCTTACCCTGTAGCGTTTGACCACGGGATCTAGCCCTTTGACTTTGCACGGACGGGCTTTGACCAGTGGAACTCTCCACCCGGTTGTGTTAGGTCAGCCCATAGGAACACTTTGGAGCAACATCCGGGCCAAAGCCAGTGCAAGATCCCATCCGTGTAGACCCAACGCGTCCGTTTCACGCCTCCACACTAGTAGAAAAAGGGCCTTTAGTCCCGGTTCATAAGGGCCTTTAGTCCCGGTTCTGCAACCGGGACTAAAGGGTCGTTACTAAAGCCTCCCCCTTTAGTCCTGTTTCTTACACGAACTGGGACTAAAGGCCCTCCACGTGGCCTCTGCCTGGAGGTCCACCTTTAGTCCCGGTTGGTAACACCAACCGGTACTAAAGGAAATTTTATGATTTTTTTCATTTTTTTTGATTTTTTTTATTTTCAAATTTCTTAATTATTTTAAACTCTAATCTCTAATCGCCCCTCATCACTACTCAATTTAACCTCTAATCTCTAATCACCCCTCATCATTCCAAATCATCTAACTTCCCAGACGGTCACCCATCCTCTCACTACTCCAGCCTGAGCACGCTTAACTTCCGGGTTCTATTCTCCCTCGTTTCCAAGTCTGCACTTGTTGTTTTCCTGACAATAGTAAGATGTCAATCCTATTAACCCTTAGGAATTTAGCTTGAGCCTGAAGTGATACATTTCACTATTTGAGTTTGAAACTATTGTTCTAAAAAACAATAATTATTTAGTAACGCTAATATTTCTTGAATAAGTAGTTTGACCATAGTTTGACCACAGATTTGACCAAAATTCAAAAAAACTGAAATAATTGTTTAGTAACACTAATATTTCTTGAATAATTAGTTTGACAATTGTTTGACCACAGTTTGACCACAGTTTGACCAGATTTGACCAAAATTCAAAAAAACTAAAATAATTATTTAGTAACACTAATATTCTTGAATAATTATTTAGTAACACCAATACTTCTTGAATAAGTAGTTTGACCAAAGTTTGACCAGATTTAACAAAAATTCAAAAAAACAGAAATTTGACCATAACTTTTTTCCTTTTAGAATTTGAGGATTCTAAAAATTTGCAAACAGGCCGTAGGCAGTCAAAATCGGATGCGGATTTTCGTGCTGAACATTTTGATATCTTATACGTTTTTTTCTGACATCGTATGCAAAAGTTATAGCCGTTTTACATTTTCCCTACACTTTTTGCAAAGCATGTCCAAATTTAACTTTTAAAATTTTCCTAACTAGTACATGTAGTAACATAACTACATCTGGAAGGATTTTAATTTTTGAAGTTTTTATCATTTTCTTTTTCTTTTTACAAAATTGAAAAGACGATCCACAAAGGGGTGGGGGTGGGGGGGTAGGGTTTGAAAATGGGACCTTTAGTACAGGTTCGTGCCATGAACCGGTACTAATGCCTCAAACCCCATTAGTACCGGTTGGTGCCACGAACCGGTACTAATGGGCATCGCACCCTTTAGTCCTGGTTCGTGGCACCAAACGGGACTAAAGGTCCCATTTGAACCGGGACTAATGCCTGTACGGTGCCCTAGCCGCACGAACCGGGACTAATGCTCACATTAGTCAAGGTTCGTAATGCAACCGGGATTAATGCTCTTTTCTGGACGTACCAAAGCCCTGTTTTCTACTAGTGCCAGGTGCCGGCGGCGGCGCCGTCCGTGAGGGGGCACACCCCGGAGACGCGGGTCGGGCGTTTGCAACCGCCACAATACTTCCAGACTTGTCAGAGGCCGCCTACGCAAGATTTGGCAGCATGTGCTAGCCCCCGGAGGCCACCGGCCAGAGTCGTAGACAAGCGAAGAGCAATCCGCGGAGAGGGAAGTGTTCAGATAGTTCTCCATCACCAAAAATTATGAAAAATTACCATCAGTCCTATAGCACATGTGCCCACGTCATGTAAAAAACTCATGTTTTATTGCGCTCCGAGTATTTAATAATATTCACACCGCATCGTTACCGCAGAACGTCTACTACTGTGTCATTGCCGTCCGTGAGGGGGGGCACACCCCGGAGACGCGTGCCGCCTCTTCGGACATGCCACCACACCGTACGGCATGTATGAGGGCCCGGTGCGATGCTCCGGTGGCATTGCTACCCCCCAGGCTCCCCGTCCAGCCTTACCCTGTAGCGTTTGACCACGGGATCTAGCCCTTTGACTTTGCACGGACGGGCTTTGACCAGTGGAACTCTCCACCCGGTTGTGTTAGGTCAGCCCATAGGAACACTTTGGAGCAACATCCGGGCCAAAGCCAGTGCAAGATCCCATCCGTGTAGACCCAACGCGTCCGTTTCACGCCTCCACACTAGTAGAAAAAGGGCCTTTAGTCCCGGTTCATAAGGGCCTTTAGTCCCGGTTCTGCAACCGGGACTAAAGGGTCGTTACTAAAGCCTCCCCCTTTAGTCCTGTTTCTTACACGAACTGGGACTAAAGGCCCTCCACGTGGCCTCTGCCTGGAGGTCCACCTTTAGTCCCGGTTGGTAACACCAACCGGTACTAAAGGAAATTTTATGATTTTTTTCATTTTTTTTGATTTTTTTTATTTTCAAATTTCTTAATTATTTTAAACTCTAATCTCTAATCGCCCCTCATCACTACTCAATTTAACCTCTAATCTCTAATCACCCCTCATCATTCCAAATCATCTAACTTCCCAGACGGTCACCCATCCTCTCACTACTCCAGCCTGAGCACGCTTAACTTCCGGGTTCTATTCTCCCTCGTTTCCAAGTCTGCACTTGTTGTTTTCCTGACAATAGTAAGATGTCAATCCTATTAACCCTTAGGAATTT
Source organism: Triticum aestivum (assembly GCF_018294505.1). Taxonomy (NCBI): domain Eukaryota; kingdom Viridiplantae; phylum Streptophyta; class Magnoliopsida; order Poales; family Poaceae; genus Triticum; species Triticum aestivum. The sequence goes on from NC_057814.1 coordinate 544,615,222, forward strand.
AGCTTGAGCCTGAAGTGATACATTTCACTATTTGAGTTTGAAACTATTGTTCTAAAAAACAATAATTATTTAGTAACGCTAATATTTCTTGAATAAGTAGTTTGACCATAGTTTGACCACAGATTTGACCAAAATTCAAAAAAACTGAAATAATTGTTTAGTAACACTAATATTTCTTGAATAATTAGTTTGACCATTGTTTGACCACAGTTTGACCACAGTTTGACCAGATTTGACCAAAATTCAAAAAAACTAAAATAATTATTTAGTAACACTAATATTCTTGAATAATTATTTAGTAACACCAATACTTCTTGAATAAGTAGTTTGACCAAAGTTTGACCAGATTTAACAAAAATTCAAAAAAAACAGAAATTTGACCATAACTTTTTTCCTTTTAGAATTTGAGGATTCTAAAAATTTGCAAACAGGCCGTAGGCAGTCAAAATCGGATGCGGATTTTCGTGCTGAACATTTTGATATCTTATACGTTTTTTTCTGACATCGTATGCAAAAGTTATAGCCGTTTTACATTTTCCCTACACTTTTTGCAAAGCATGTCCAAATTTAACTTTTAAAATTTTCCTAACTAGTACATGTAGTAACATAACTACATCTGGAAGGATTTTAATTTTTGAAGTTTTTATCATTTTCTTTTTCTTTTTACAAAATTGAAAAGGCGATCCACAAAGGGGTGGGGGTGGGGGGGTAGGGTTTGAAAATGGGACCTTTAGTACAGGTTCGTGCCATGAACCGGTACTAATGCCTCAAACCCCATTAGTACCGGTTGGTGCCACGAACCGGTACTAATGGGCATCGCACCCTTTAGTCCTGGTTCGTGGCACCAAACGGGACTAAAGGTCCCATTTGAACCGGGACTAATGCCTGTACGGTGCCCTAGCCGCACGAACCGGGACTAATGCTCACATTAGTCAAGGTTCGTAATGCAACCGGGATTAATGCTCTTTTCTGGACGTACCAAAGCCCTGTTTTCTACTAGTTCCAGGTGCCGGCGGCGGCGCCGTCCGTGAGGGCGGCACACCCCGGAGACGCGGGTCGGGCGTTTGCAACCGCCACAATACTTCCAGACTTGTCAGAGGCCGCCTACGCAAGATTTGGCAGCATGTGCTAGCCCCTGGAGGCCACCGGCCAGAGTCGTAGACAAGCGAAGAGCAATCCGCGGAGAGGGAAGTGTTCAGATAGTTCTCCATCACCAAAAACTATGAAAAATTACCATCAGTCCTATAGCACATGTGCCCACGTCGTGTAAAAAACTCATGTTTTATTGCGCTCCGAGTATTTAATAATATTCACACCGCATCGTTACCGCAGAACGTCTACTACTGTGTCATTGCCGTCCGTGAGGGGGGGCACACCCCGGAGACGCGTGCCGCCTCTTCGGACATGCCACCACACCGTACGGGATGTATGAGGGCCCGGTGCGATGCTCCGGTGGCATTGCTACCCCCCAGGCTCCCCGTCCAGCCTTACCCTGTAGCGTTTGACCACGGGATCTAGCCCTTTGACTTTGCACGGACGGGCTTTGACCAGTGGAACTCTCCACCCGGTTGTGTTAGGTCAGCCCATAGGAACACTTTGGAGCAACATCCGGGCCAAAGCCAGTGCAAGATCCCATCCGTGTAGACCCAACGCGTCCGTTTCACGCCTCCACACTAGTAGAAAAAGGGCCTTTAGTCCCGGTTCATAAGGGCCTTTAGTCCCGGTTCTGCAACCGGGACTAAAGGGTCGTTACTAAAGCCTCCCCCTTTAGTCCTGTTTCTTACACGAACTGGGACTAAAGGCCCTCCACGTGGCCTCTGCCTGGAGGTCCACCTTTAGTCCCGGTTGGTAACACCAACCGGTACTAAAGGAAATTTTATGATTTTTTTCATTTTTTTGATTTTTTTTATTTTCAAATTTCTTAATTATTTTAAACTCTAATCTCTAATCGCCCCTCATCACTACTCAATTTAACCTCTAATCTCTAATCACCCCTCATCATTCCAAATCATCTAACTTCCCAGACGGTCACCCATCCTCTCACTACTCCAGCCTGAGCACGCTTAACTTCCGGGTTCTATTCTCCCTCATTTCCAAGTCTGCACTTGTTGTTTTCCTGACAATAGTAAGATGTCAATCCTATTAACCCTTAGGAATTTAGCTTGAGCCTGAAGTGATACATTTCACTGTTTGAGTTTGAAACTATTGTTCTAAAAAACAATAATTATTTAGTAACGCTAATATTTCTTGAATAAGTAGTTTGACCATAGTTTGACCACAGATTTGACCAAAATTCAAAAAAACTGAAATAATTTTTTAGTAACACTAATATTTCTTGAATAATTAGTTTGACCATTGTTTGACCACAGTTTGACCAGATTTGACCAAAATTCAAAAAAACTAAAATAATTATTTAGTAACACTAATATTCTTGAATAATTATTTAGTAACACCAATACTTCTTGAATAAGTAGTTTGACCAAAGTTTGACCAGATTTAACAAAAATTCAAAAAAAACAGAAATTTGAGCATAACTTTTTTCCTTTTAGAATTTGAGGATTCTAAAAATTTGCAAACAGGCCGTAGGCAGTCAAAATCGGATGCGGATTTTCGTGCTGAACATTTTGATATCTTATACGTTTTTTTCTGACATCGTATGCAAAAGTTATAGCCGTTTTACCTTTTCCCTACACTTTTTGCAAAGCATGTCCAAATTTAACTTTTAAAATTTTCCTAACTAGTACATGTAGTAACATAACTACATCTGGAAGGATTTTAATTTTTGAAGTTTTTATCATTTTCTTTTGCTTTTTACAAAACTGAAAAGGCGATCCACAGAGGGGTGGGGGTGGGGGGGTAGGGTTTGAAAATGGGACCTTTAGTACTGGTTCGTGCCATGAACCGGTACTAATGCCTCAAACCCCATTAGTACCGGTTGGTGGCTCGAACCGGGACTAAAGGTCTAACCTTTAGTACCGGTTGGTGCCACGAACCGGTACTAATGGGCATCGCACCCTTTAGTCCCGGTTCGTGGCACCAAACGGGACTAAAGGTCCCATTTGAACCGGGACTAATGCCTGTACGGTGCCCTAGCCGCACGAACCGGGACTAATGCTCACATTAGTCAAGGTTCGTAATGCAACCGGGATTAATGCTCTTTTCTGGACGTAAGAAAGCCCTGTTTTCTACTAATTCCAGGTGCCGGCGGCGGCGCCGTCCGTGAGGGGGGCACAACCCGGAGACGCGGGCCGGGCGTTTGCAACCGCAACAATACTTCCAGACTTGTGAGAGGTCGCCTACGCAAGATTTGGCAGCATGTGCTAGCCCCCGGAGGCCGCCGGCCAGAGTCGTAGACAAGCGAAGAGTAATCCGCGGAGAGGGAAGTGTTCAGATAGTTCTCCATCACCAAAAACTATGAAAAATTACCATCAGTCCTATAGCACATGTGCCCACGTCGTGTAAAAAACTCATGTTTTATTGCGCTCCGAGTATTTAATAATATTCACACCGCATCGTTACCGCAGAACGTCTACTACTGTGTCATCGCCGTCCGTGAGGGGGGGCACACCCCGGAGACGCGTGCCGCCTCTTCGGACATGCCACCACACCGTACGGCATGTATGAGGACCCGGTGCGATGCTCCGGTGGCATTGCTACCCCCCAGGCTCCCCGTCCAGCCTAACCCTGTAGCGTTTGACCACGGGATCTAGCCCTTTGACTTTGCACGGACGGGCTTTGACCAGTGGAACTCTCCACCCGGTTGTGTTAGGTCAGCCCATATAAACACTTTGGAGCAACATCCGGGCCAAAGCCAGTGCAAGATCCCATCCGTGTAGACCCAACGCGTCCGTTTCCCGCCTCCACACTAGTAGAAAAAGGGCCTTTAGTCCCGGTTCATAAGGGCCTTTAGTCCCGGTTCTGCAACCGGGACTAAAGGGTCGTTACTAAAGCCTCCCCCTTTAGTCGTGTTTCTTACACGAACTGGGACTAAAGGCCCTCCACGTGGCCGCTGCCTGGAGGTCCACCTTTAGTCCTGGTTGGTAACACCAACCGGTACTAAAGGAAATTTTATGATTTTTTTCAATTTTTTTTGATTTTTTTATTTTCAAATTTCTTAATTATTTTAACCTCTAATCTCTAATCGCCCCTCATCACTGCTCAATTTAATCGCTAATCTCTAATCACCCCTCATCATTCCAAATCATCTAACTTCCCGGACGGTCACCCATCCTCTCACTACTCCAGCCTGAGCACGCTTAACTTCCGGGTTCTATTCTCCCTCGTTTCCAAGTCTACACTTGTTGTTTTCCTGACAATAGTAAGATGTCAATCCTATTAACCCTTAGGAATTTAGCTTGAGCTTGAAGTGATACATTTCACTGTTTGAGTTTGAAACTATTGTTCTAAAAAGCAATAATTATTTAGTAACGCTAATATTTCTTGAATAACTAGTTTGACCATAGTTTGACCACAGATTTAACCAAAATTCAAAAAAACTGAAATAATTATTTAGTAACACTAATATTTCTTGAATAATTAGTTTGACCATTGTTTGACCACAGTTTGACCACAGTTTGACCAGATTTGACCAAAATTCAAAAAAACTAAAATAATTATTTAGTAACACTAATATTCTTGAATAATTATTTAGTAGCACCAATACTTCTTGAATAAGTAGTTTGACCAAAGTTTGACCAGATTTAACAAAAATTCAAAAAAAACAGAAATTTGAGCATAACTTTTTTCCTTTTAGAATTTGAGGATTCTAAAAATTTGCAAACTGGCCGTACGCAGTCAAAATCGGATGCGGATTTTCGTGCTGAACTTTTTGATATATTATACGTTTTTTTCTGACATCGTATGCAAAAGTTATAGCCGTTTTACATTTTCCCTACACTTTTTGCAAAGCATGTCCAAATTTAACTTTTAAAATTTTCCTAACTAGTACATGTAGTAACATAACTACATCTTGAAGGATTTTAATTTTTGAAGTTTTTATCATTTTCTTTTGCTTTTTACAAAACTGAAAAGGCGATCCACAGAGGGGTGGGGGTGGGGGGGTAGGGTTTGAAAATGGGACCTTTAGTACAGGTTCGTGCCATGAACCGGTACTAATGCCTCAAACCCCATTAGTACCGGTTGGTGCCACGAACCGGTACTAATGGGCATCGCACCCTTTAGTCCTGGTTCGTGGCACCAAACGGGACTAAATGTCCCATTTGAACCGGGACTAATGCCTGTACGGTGCCCTAGCCGCACGAACCGGGACTAATGCTCACATTACTCAAGGTTCGTAATGCAACCGGGATTAATGCTCTTTTCTGGACGTACCAAAGCCCTGTTTTCTACTAGTTCCAGGTGCCGGCGGCGGCGCCGTCCGTGAGGGGGGCACACCCCGGAGACGCGGGCCGGGCGTTTGCAACCGCCACAACACCTCCAGACTTGTGAGAGGCCGCCTACGCAAGATTTGGAGGCGTGTGCTAGCCCCCGGAGGCCGACGGCCACAGTCATTGACACGCGAAGAGCAATCCGCGGAGAGGGAAGTTTTCAGATACTTCTCCATCACCAAAAACTATGAAAAATTACCATCAGTCCTATAGAATTTGCCCACGTCGTGTAAAAAACTCATGATTTTATCGTGCTCCGAGTATTTAATAATATTCACACCAGATCGTTACCGCAGAACGTCTACTACTGTGTCATCGCCGTCCGTGAGGGGGGCCACACGCCGGAGACGCGTGCCGCCTCTTCGGACATGCCACCACACCGTACGGCATGTATGAGGGGTCGGTGCGATGCTCCGGTGGCAATGCTACCCCCAGGGCCCCCGTCCTGCCTAACCCTGTAGCGTTTGACCACGGGATCTAGCCCTTTGACTTAGCATGGACGGGCTTTGACAAGTGGAACTCTCCACCCGGTTGTGTTAGGTCACCCCATAGGAACACTTTGGAGCAACATCCGGGCCAAAGCCACAGCAAGACCCCATCCGTCTACACCCGACGCGTCCGTTTTCCCCCTCCGGGTGCCGGCGGCGGCGCCGTCCGTGAAGGGGGCACAACCCGGAGACGCGGGCCCGGCGTTTGCAACCGCAACAATACTTCCAGACTTGTGAGAGGTCGCCTACGCAAGATTTGGCAGCATGTGCTAGCCCCCGGAGGCCGCCGGCCAGAGTCGTAGACAAGCGAAGAGTAATCCGCGGAGAGGGAAGTGTTCAGATAGTTCTCCATCACCAAAAACTATGAAAAATTACCATCAGTCCTATAGCACATGTGCCCACGTCGTGTAAAAAACTCATGTTTTATTGCGCTCCGAGTATTTAATAATATTCACACCGCATCGTTACCGCAGAACGTCTACTACTGTGTCATCGCCGTCCGTGAGGGGGGGCACACCCCGGAGACGCATGCCGCCTCTTCGGACATGCCACCACACCGTACGGCATGTATGAGGACCCGGTGCGATGCTCCGGTGGCATTGCTACCCCCAGGCTCCCCGTCCAGCCTAACCCTGTAGCGTTTGACCACGGGATCTAGCCCTTTGACTTTGCACGGACGGGCTTTGACCAGTGGAACTCTCCACCCGGTTGTGTTAGGTCAGCCCATATAAACACTTTGGAGCGACATCCGGGCCAAAGCCAGTGCAAGATCCCATCCGTGTAGACCCAACGCGTCCGTTTCCCGCCTCCACACTAGTAGAAAAAGGGCCTTTAGTCCCGGTTCATAAGGGCCTTTAGTCCCGGTTCTGCAACCGGGACTAAAGGGTCGTTACTAAAGCCTCCCCCTTTAGTCGTGTTTCTTACACGAACTGGGACTAAAGGCCCTCCACGTGGCCGCTGCCTGGAGGTCCACCTTTAGTCCTGGTTGGTAACACCAACCGGTACTAAAGGAAATTTTATGATTTTTTTCAATTTTTTTCGATTTTTTTTATTTTCAAATTTCTTAATTATTTTAACCTCTAATCTCTAATCGCCCCTCATCACTGCTCAATTTAACCGCTAATCTCTAATCACCCCTCATCATTCCAAATCATCTAACTTCCCGGACGGTCACCCATCCTCTCACTACTCCAGCCTGAGCACGCTTAACTTCCGGGTTCTATTCTCCCTCGTTTCCAAGTCTACACTTGTTGTTTTCCTGACAATAGTAAGATGTCAATCCTATTAACCCTTAGGAATTTAGCTTGAGCTTGAAGTGATACATTTCACTGTTTGAGTTTGAAACTATTGTTCTAAAAAACAATAATTATTTAGTAACGCTAATATTTCTTGAATAACTAGTTTGACCATAGTTTGACCACAGATTTAACCAAAATTCAAAAAAACTGAAATAATTATTTAGTAACACTAATATTTCTTGAATAATTAGTTTGACCATTGTTTGACCACAGTTTGACCACAGTTTGACCAGATTTGACCAAAATTCAAAAAAACTAAAATAATTATTTAGTAACACTAATATTCTTGAATAATTATTTAGTAACACCAATACTTCTTGAATAAGTAGTTTGACCAAAGTTTGACCAGATTTAACAAAAATTCAAAAAAACAGAAATTTGAGCATAACTTTTTTCCTTTTAGAATTTGAGGATTCTAAAAATTTGCAAACTGGCCGTACGCAGTCAAAATCGGATGCGGATTTTCGTGCTGAACATTTTGATATATTATACGTTTTTTTCTGACATCGTATGCAAAAGTTATAGCCGTTTTACATTTTCCCTACACTTTTTGCAAAGCATGTCCAAATTTAACTTTTAAAATTTTCCTAACTAGTACATGTAGTAACATAACTACATCTGGAAGGATTTTAATTTTTGAAGTTTTTATCATTTTCTTTTGCTTTTTACAAAACTGAAAAGGCGATCCACAGAGGGGTGGGGTGGGGGTAGGGTTTGAAAATGGGACCTTTAGTACAGGTTCGTGCCATGAACCGGTACTAATGCCTCAAACCCCATTAGTACCGGTTGGTGCCACGAACCGGTACTAATGGGCATCGCACCCTTTAGTCCTGGTTCGTGGCACCAAACGGGACTAAAGGTCCCATTTGAACCGGGACTAATGCCTGTACGGTGCCCTAGCCGCACGAACCGGGACTAATGCTCACATTAGTCAAGGTTCGTAATGCAACCGGGATTAATGCTCTTTTCTGGACGTACCAAAGCCCTGTTTTCTACTAGTTCCAGGTGCCGGCGGCGGCGCCGTCCGTGAGGGGGGCACATCCCGGAGACGCGGGCCGGGCGTTTGCAACCGCCACAACACCTCCAGACTTGTGAGAGGCCGCCTACGCAAGATTTGGAGGCGTGTGCTAGCCCCCGGAGGCCGACGGCCACAGTCATTGACACGCGAAGAGCAATCCGCGGAGAGGGAAGTTTTCAGATACTTCTCCATCACCAAAAACTATGAAAAATTACCATCAGTCCTATAGCACATGTGCCCACGTCGTGTAAAAAACTCATGATTTTATCGCGCTCCGAGTATTTAATAATATTCACACCGCATCGTTACCGCAGAACGTCTACTACTGTGTCATCGCCGTCCGTGAGGGGGGCCACACCCCGGAGACGCGTGCCGCCTCTTCGGACATGCCACCACACCGTACGGCATGTATGAGGGCCCGGTGCGATGCTCCGGTGGCATTGCTACCCCCGAGGGCCCCCGTCCCGCCTAACCCTGTAGCGTTTGACCACGGGATCTAGCCCTTTGACTTTGCACGGACGGGCTTTGACCAGTGGAACTCTCCACCCGGTTGTGTTAGGTCAGCCCATAGGAACACTTTGGAGCAACATCCGGGCCAAAGCCACAGCAAGACCCCATCCGTGTAGACCCGACGCGTCCGTTTCCCCCTCCAGGTGCCGGCGGCGGCGCCGTCCGTGAGGGGGGCACACCCCGGAGACGCGGGCCGGGCGTTTGCAACCGCCACAACACTTCCAGACTTGTGAGAGGCCGCCTACGCAAGATTTGGCGGCATGTGCTAGCCCCAGGAGGCCGCCGGCCACAGTCGTAGACACGCGAAGAGCAATCCGCGGAGAGGGAAGTGTTCAGATACTTCTCCATCACCAAAAACTATGAAAAATTACCATCAGTCCTATAGCACATGTGCCCACGTCGTGTAAAAAACTAATGATTTTATCGCGCTCCGAGTATTTAATAATATTCACGCCGCATCGTTACCGCAGAACGTCTACTACTGTGTCATCGCCGTCCGTGAGGGGGGCCACACCCTGGAGACGCGTGCCGCCTCTTCGGACATGGCACCACACCGTCCGACATGTATGAGGGCCCGGTGCGATGCTCAAGTGGCATTGCTACCCCCCCAGGGCCCCGTCCCGCCTAACCCTGTAACGTTTGACCAGGGGATCTGGCCCTTTGACTTTGCACGGACGGTCTTTGACCAGTGGAACTCTCCACCCGGTTGTGTTAGGTCAGCCCATAGGAACACTTTGGAGCAACATCTGGGCCAAAGCCACTGCAAGACCCCATCCATGTAGACCCGACGGGTCCGTTTCCCCCCTCCAGGTGCCGGCGTCGGCGCTATCCGTGAGGAGGGCACACCCCGGAGACGCGGGCCGGGCGTTTGCAACCGCCACAACACTCCCAGACTTGTGAGAGGTCGCCTACACAAGATTTGGCGGCATGTGCTAGCCCCCGGAGGCCGCCGACCATAGTCGTAGACACGCGAAGAGTAATCCGCGGAGAGGGAATTGTTCAGATACTTCTCCATAACCAAAACTATGAAAAATTACCATCAGTCCTATAGCACATGTGCCCACATCATGTAAAAAACTCATGATTTTATCGTGCTCCGAGTATATAATAATATTCACACCGCATCGTTGCCGCAGAACGTCTACTACTGTGTCATCACCGTCCGTGAGGGGGGCCACACCCCGGAGACGCGTGCCGCCTCTTCGGACATGCCACCACACCGTACGGCATGTATGAGGGCCCGGTGCGATGCTCCGGTGGCATTGCTACCCCCAGGGCCCCGTCCCGCCTAACCCTGTAGCGTTTGACCACGGGATCTAGCCCTTTGACTTTGCACGGACGGGCTTTGACCAGTGGAACTCTCCACCCGGTTGTGTTAGGTCAGCCCATAGGAACACTTTGGAGCAACATCTGGGCCAAAGCCACAGCAAGACCCCATCCGTGTAGACCCGACGCGTCCGTTTCCCCCCTCCAGGTGCCGGCGGCGGCGCCGTCCGTGAGGGGGGCACACCCCGGAGACGCGTGCCGGGCGTTTGCAACCGCCACAACACTTCCAGACTTGTGAGAGGATTTGGCGGCATGTGCTAGCCCCCAGAGGCCGCCGGCCACAGTCGTAGACGCGCGAAGAGCAATCCGCGGAGAGGGAAGTGTTCAGATACTTCTCCATCACCAAAAACTATGAAAAATTACCATCAGTCCTATAGCACATGTGCCCACGTCGTGTAAAAAACTAATGATTTTATCGCGCTCCGAGTATTTAATAATATTCACGCCGCATCGTTACCGCAGAACGTCTACTACTGTGTCATCGCCGTCCGTGAGGGGGGCCACACCCCGGAGACGCGTGCCGCCTCTTCGGACATGCCACCACACCGTACGGCATGTATGAGGGCCCGGTGCGATGCTCCGGTGGCATTGCTACCCCCCAGGGCCCCCGTCCCGCCTAACCCTGTAGCGTTTGACCACGGGATCTAGCCCTTTGACTTTGCACGGACGGGCTTTGACCAGTGGAACTCTCCACCCGGTTGTGTTAGGTCAGCCCATAGGAACACTTTGGAGCAACATCCGGGACAAAGCCACAGCAAGACCCCATCCGTGTAGACCCGACGCATCCGTTTCCCCCTCCAGGTGCCGGCGGCGGCGCCGTCCGTGAGGGGGGCACACCCCGAAGACGCGGGCCGGGCGTTTGCAACTGCCACAACACTTCCAGACTTGTGAGAGGCCGCCTACGCAAGATTTGGCGGCATGTGCTAGCCCCCGGAGGCCGCAGGCCACAGTCGTAGACACGCGAAGAGCAATCCGCGGAGAGGGAAGTGTTCAGATACTTCTCCATCACCAAAAACTATGAAAAATTACCATCAGTCCTATAGCACATGTGCCCACGTCGTGTAAAAAACTCATGATTTTATCGCGCTCCGAGTATTTAATAATATTCACGCCGCATCGTTACCGCAGAACGTCTACTACTGTGTCATCGCCGTCCGTGAGGGGGGCCACACCCCGGAGACGCGTGCCGCCTCTTCGGACATGCCACCACACCGTACGGCATGTATGAGGGCCCGGTGCGATGCTCCGGTGGCATTGCTACCCCCCCCAGGGCCCCGTCCCGCCTAACCCTGTAGCGTTTGACCACGGGATCTAGCCCTTTGACTTTGCACGGACGGGCTTTGACCAGTGGAACTCTCCACCCGGTTGTGTTAGGTCAACCCATAGGAACACTTTGGAGCAACATCCGGGCCAAAGCCACAGCAAGACTCCATCCGTGTAGCCCCGACGCGTCCGTTTCCCCCCTCCAGGTGCCGGCGTCGGCGCCATCCGTGAGGGGGGCACACCCCGCAGACGCGGGCCGAGCGTTTGCAACCGCCACAACACTCCCAGACTTGTGAGAGGCCGCCTACGCAAGATTTGGCGGCATGTGCTAGCCCCCGAAGGCCGCCGGCCACAGTCGTAGACACGTGAAGAGCAATCCGCGGAGAGGGAAGTGTTCAGATACTTCTCCATCACCAAAAACTATGAAAAATTACCATCAGTCCTATAGCACATGATTTTATCGCGCTCCGAGTAGACCCCATCCGTGTAGACCCGACGCGTCCGTTTTCCCCCCTCCACACTAGTAGAAAAAGGGCCTTTAGTCCCGGTTCATAAGGGCCTGTAGTCAAGGTTCTGGAACCGGGACTAAAGGGTCGTTACTAAAGCCCCCCCCCCCCTTTAGTCCCGGTTCTTACACGAAGCGGGACTAAAGGCCCTCCACGTGGCCGCTGTCTGGAGGTCCACCTTTAGTCCCGGTTGGTAACACCAACCGGTACTAAAGGAAATTTTATGATTTTTTTTGAATTTTTTTGAATTTTTTTTTATGTTCAAATTTCTGAATTATTTTAACCTCTAATCTCTAATCACCCCCTCATCACTGCTCAATTTAACCTCTAATCTCCAAACACCCCTCATCATTCCAAATCATCTAACTTCCCGGACGGTCACCCATCCTCTCACTACTCCAGCCTGAGCACGCTTAACTTACGGGTTCTATTCTCCCTCGTTTCCAAGTCTGCACTTGTTGTTTTCCTCACAATATTAAGATGTCAATCTTATTAACCCTCAGAATTTAGCTTGAGCATGAAGTCACACATTTCACTGTTTGAGTTTGAAACTATTGTTATAAAAAACATAATTATTTAGTAACACTAATATTTCTTGAATAAGTAGTTTGACCACACTTCGACCAGATTTGACCAAAATTCTAAAAAACAGAAATAATTATTTAGTAACACTAATATTTCTTGAATAATTAGTTTGACCACAGTTTGACCACAGTATGACCAGATCTGACCAAAATTCAAAAAAACTGAAATAATTATTTAGTAACACTAATATTCTTGAATAATTATTTAGTAACACCAATACTTCTTGAATAAGTAGTTTGACCAAAGTTTGACCAGATTTAACAAAAATTCAAAAAAAACAGAAATTTGAGCATAATTTTTTTCCTTTTAGAATTTGAGGATTCTAAAACTTTGCAAATAGGCCATAGGCCGCCAAAATCGGATGCGGATTTTCGTGCTGAACATTTTGATATATTATACGTTTTTTCTAACATCGTATGCCAAGTTATAGCCGTTTTACATTTTCCCTACAGTTTTTGCAAAACATGTCCAAATTTAACTTTTTAAATTTTCCTAACTAGTACATGTAGTAACATAACTACATCTGGAAGGATTTTAATTTTTTAAGTTTTTATCATTTTCTTTTGGTTTTTACAAAACTGAAAAGGCGATCCACTGGCGGGGGGGTGGGGGTGGGGTGGGGGTAATGTTTGAAAATGGGACCTTTAGTACCGGTTCGTGCCATGAACCGGTACTAATGCCTCAAACCCCATCAGTACCGGTTGGTGGCTCGAACGGGACTAAAGGTCTAACCTTTAGTACCGGTTGGTGCCACGAACCGGTACTAATGGGCATCGCATCCTTTAGTCCCGGTTCGTGGCACCAACCGGGACGAAAGGTTCCATTTGAACTGGGACTAATGCATGTACGGTGCCCTAGCCGCATGAACCAGGACTAATGCTCACGTTAGTCCCGGTTCGTAATGCAATTGGGATTAATGCTCTTTTTTGGCCGTACCAAAGCCCTGTATTCTACTAGTGCCAGGTGCCGGCGGCGGCGCCGTCCGTGAGGGGGGCACACCCCGGAGACGCAGGCAGGGCGTTTGCAACCGCCACAACACTTCCAGACTTGTGAGAGGCCGCCTACGCAAGATTTGGCGGCATGTGCTAGCCCCCGGAGGCCGCCGGCCACAGTCTTAGACACGTGAAGAGCAATCCGCGGAGAGGGAAGTGTTCAGATACTTCTCCATCACCAAAAACTATGAAAAGTTACCATCAGTCCTATAGCACATGTGCCCACGTCATGTAAAAAACTCATGATTTTATCGCGCTCCGAGTATTTAATAATATTCACACCGCATCGTTACGGCAGAACGTCTACTACTGTGTCATCGCCGTCCGTGAGGGGGGCCACACCCCGGAGACGCGTGCCGCCTCTTCGGACATGCCACCACACCGTACGGCATGTATGAGGGCCCGGTGCGATGCTCCGGTGGCATTGCTACCCCCCAGGGCCCCCGTCCCGCCTAACCCTGTAGCGTTTGACCACGGGATCTAGCCCTTTGACTTTGCACGGACGGGCTTTGACCAGTGGAACTCTCCACCCGGTTGTGTTAGGTCAGCCCATAGGAACACTTTGGAGCAACATCCGGGCCAAAGCCACAGCAAGACCCCATCCGTGTAGACCCGACGCGTCCGTTTCCCCCTCCAGGTGCCGGCGGCGGCGCCGTCCGTGAGGGGGGGCACACCCCGGAGACGCGGGCCGGGCGTTTGCAACCGCCACAACACTTCCAGACTTGTGAGAGGCCGCCTACGCAAGATTTGGCGGCATGTGCTAGCCCCCGGAGGCCGCAGGCCACAGTCGTAGACACGCGAAGAGCAATCCGCGGAGAGGGAAGTGTTCAGATACTTCTCCATCACCAAAAACTATGAAAAATTACCATCAGTCCTATAGCACATGTGCCCACGTCGTGTAAAAAACTCATGATTTTATCGCGCTCCGAGTATTTAATAATATTCACGCCGCATCGTTACCGCAGAACGTCTACTACTGTGTCATCGCCGTCCGTGAGGGGGCCACACCCCGGAGACGCGTGCCGCCTCTTCGGACATGCCACCACACCGTACGGCATGTATGAGGGCCCGGTGCGATGCTCCGGTCGCATTGCTACCCCCCAGGGCCCCCGTCCCGCCTAACCCTGTAGCGTTTGACCACGGGATCTAGCCCTTTGACTTTGCACGGACGGGCTTTGACCAGTGGAACTCTCCACCCGGTTGTGTTAGGTCAGCCCATAGGAACACTTTGGAGCAACATCCGGGCCAAAGCCACAGCAAGACCCCATCCGTGTAGACCCGACGCGTCCGTTTCCCCCTCCAGGTGCCGGCGGCGGCGCCGTCCGTGAGGGGGGCACACCCCGGAGACGCGGGCCGGGCGTTTGCAACCGCCACAACACTTCCAGACTTGTGAGAGGCCGCCTACGCAAGATTTGGCGGCATGTGCTAGCCCCCGGAGGCCGCCGGCCACAGTCGTAGACACGCGAAGAGCAATCCGCGGAGAGGGAAGTGTTCAGATACTTCTCCATCACCAAAAACTATGAAAAATTACCATCAGTCCTATAGCACATGTGCCCACGTCGTGTAAAAAACTCATGATTTTATCGCGCTCCGAGTATTTAATAATATTCACACCGCATCGTTACGGCAGAACGTCTACTACTGTGTCATCGCCGTCCGTGAGGTGGGCCACACCCCGGAGACGCGTGCCGCCTCTTCGGACATGCCACCACACCGTATGACATGTATGAGGGGCCCGGTGCGATGCTCCGGTGGCATGCTACCCGCCCCCCCCCCCCCCCCCCGGCCCCGTCCCGCCTAACCCTGTAGCGTTTGACCAGGGGATCTAGCCCTTTGACTTTGCATGGACAGGCTTTGACCAGTGGAACTCTCCACCCGGTTGTGTTAGGTCACCAAAAACTATGTGTCGGGCGTTTGCAACCGCCACAACACTTCTAGACTTGTGAGAGGCCGCCTACGCAAGATTTGGCGGCATGTGCTAGCCCCGGAGGCCGCCGGCCCATAGTAGTAGACACGTGAAGAGCAATCCGCAGAGAGGAAGTGTTCAGATACTTCTCCATCACCAAAAACTATGAAAAATTACCATCAGTCTATAGCACATGTGCCCACGTCGTGTAAAAAACTCATGATTTTATCGCGCTCCGAGTATTTAATAATATTCACGCCGCATCGTTACCGCAGAACGTCTACTACTGTGTCATCGCCGTCCGTGAGGGGGGCCACACCCCGGAGACGCGTGCCGCCTCTTCGGACATGCCACCACACCGTACGGCATGTATGAGGGCCCGGTGCGATGCTCCGGTGGCATTGCTACCCCCCAGGGCCCCCGTCCCGCCTAACCCTGTAGCGTTTGACCACGGGATCTAGCCCTTTGACTTTGCACGGACGGGCTTTGACCAGTGGAACTCTCCACCCGGTTGTGTTAGGTCAGCCCATAGGAACACTTTGGAGCAACATCCGGGCCAAAGCCACAGCAAGACCCCATCCGTGTAGACCCGACGCGTCCGTTTCCCCCTCCAGGTGCCGGCGGCGGCGCCGTCCGTGAGGGGGGCACACCCCGGAGACGCGGGCCGGGCGTTTGCAACCGCCACAACACTTCCAGACTTGTGAGAGGCCCTAGAAGATTTGGCGGCATGTGCTAGCCCCCGGAGGCCGCAGGCCACAGTCGTAGACACGCGAAGAGCAATCCGCGGAGAGGGAAGTGTTCAGATACTTCTCCATCACCAAAAACTATGAAAAATTACCATCAGTCCTATAGCACATGTGCCCACGTCGTGTAAAAAACTCATGATTTTATCGCGCTCCGAGTATTTAATAATATTCACGCCGCATCGTTACCGCAGAACGTCTACTACTGTGTCATCGCCGTCCGTGAGGGGGGCCACACCCCGGAGACGCGTGCCGCCTCTTTGGACATGCCACCACACCGTACGGCATGTATGAGGGCCCGGTGCGATGCTCCGGTGGCATTGCTACCCCCCAGGGCCCCCGTCCCGCCTAACCCTGTAGCGTTTGACCACGGGATCTAGCCCTTTGACTTTGCACGGACGGGCTTTGACCAGTGGAACTCTCCACCCGGTTGTGTTAGGTCAGCCCATAGGAACACTTTGGAGCAACATCCGGGCCAAAGCCACAGCAAGACCCCATCCGTGTAGACCCGACGCGTCCGTTTCCCCCCTCCAGGTGCCGGCGGCGGCGCCGTCCGTGAGGGGGGCACACCCCGGAGACGCGGGCCGGGCGTTTGCAACCGCCACAACACTTCCAGACTTGTGAGAGGCCGCCTACGCAAGATTTGGCGGCATGTGCTAGCCCCCGGAGGCCGCAGGCCACAGTCGTAGACACGCGAAGAGCAATCCGCGGAGAGGGAAGTGTTCAGATACTTCTCCATCACCAAAAACTATGAAAAATTACCATCAGTCCTATAGCACATGTGCCCACGTCGTGTAAAAAACTCATGATTTTATCGCGCTCCGAGTATTTAATAATATTCACGCCGCATCGTTACCGCAGAACGTCTACTACTGTGTCATCGCCGTCCGTGAGGGGGGCCACACCCCGGAGACGCGTGCCGCCTCTTCGGACATGCCACCACACCGTACGGCATGTATGAGGGCCCGGTGCGATGCTCCGGTGGCATTGCTACCCCCCAGGGCCCCCGTCCCGCCTAACCCTGTAGCGTTTGACCACGGGATCTAGCCCTTTGACTTTGCACGGACGGGCTTTGACCAGTGGAACTCTCCACCCGGTTGTGTTAGGTCAGCCCATAGGAACACTTTGGAGCAACATCCGGGCCAAAGCCACAGCAAGACCCCATCCGTGTAGACCCGACGCGTCCGTTTCCCCCTCCAGGTGCCGGCGGCGGCGCCGTCCGTGAGGGGGGCACACCCCGGAGACGCGGGCCGGGCGTTTGCAACCGCCACAACACTTCCAGACTTGTGAGAGGCCGCAAGATTTGGCGGCATGTGCTAGCCCCCGGAGGCCGCCGGCCACAGTCGTAGACACGCGAAGAGCAATCCGCGGAGAGGGAAGTGTTCAGATACTTCTCCATCACCAAAAACTATGAAAAATTACCATCAGTCCTATAGCACATGTGCCCACGTCGTGTAAAAAACTCATGATTTTATCGCGCTCCGAGTATTTAATAATATTCACGCCGCATCGTTACCGCAGAACGTCTACTACTGTGTCATCGCCGTCCGTGAGGGGGGCCACACCCCGGAGACGCGTGCCGCCTCTTCGGACATGCCACCACACCGTACGGCATGTATGAGGGCCCGGTGCGATGCTCCGGTGGCATTGCTACCCCCCAGGGCCCCCGTCCCGCCTAACCCTGTAGCGTTTGACCACGGGATCTAGCCCTTTGACTTTGCACGGACGGGCTTTGACCAGTGGAACTCTCCACCCGGTTGTGTTAGGTCAGCCCATAGGAACACTTTGGAGCAACATCCGGGCCAAAGCCACAGCAAGACCCCATCCGTGTAGACCCGACGCGTCCGTTTCCCCCCTCCAGGTGCCGGCGGCGGCGCCGTCCGTGAGGGGGGGCACACCCCGGAGACGCGGGCCGGGCGTTTGCAACCGCCACAACACTTCCAGACTTGTGAGAGGCCGCCTACGCAAGATTTGGCGGCATGTGCTAGCCCCCGGAGGCCGCCGGCCACAGTCGTAGACACGCGAAGAGCAATCCGCGGAGAGGGAAGTGTTCAGATACTTCTCCATCACCAAAAACTATGAAAAATTACCATCAGTCCTATAGCACATGTGCCCACGTCGTGTAAAAAACTCATGATTTTATCGCGCTCCGAGTATTTAATAATATTCACGCCGCATCGTTACCGCAGAACGTCTACTACTGTGTCATCGCCGTCCGTGAGGGGGGCCACACCCCGGAGACGCGTGCCGCCTCTTCGGACATGCCACCACACCGTACGGCATGTATGAGGGCCCGGGGCGATGCTCCGGTGGCATTGCTACCCCCCAGGGCCCCCGTCCCGCCTAACCCTGTAGCGTTTGACCACGGGATCTAGCCCTTTGACTTTGCACGGACGGGCTTTGACCAGGAGAACTCTCCACCCGGTTGTGTTAGGTCAGCCCATAGGAACACTTTGGAGCAACATCTGGGCCAAAGCCACAGCAAGACCCCATCCGTGTAGACCCGACGCGTCCGTTTCCCCCTCCAGGTGCCGGCGGCGGCGCCGTCCGTGAGGGGGGCACACCCCGGAGACGCGTGCCTGACGTTTGCAACCGCCACAACACTTCCAGACTTGTGAGAGGATTTGGCGGCATGTGCTAGCCCCCCGAGGCCGCCGGCCACAGTCGTAGACTCGCGAAGAGCAATCCATGGAGAGGGAAGTGTTCAGATAATTCTCCATCACCAAAAACTATGAAAAATTACCATCAGTCCTATAGCACATGTGCCCACGTCGTGTAAAAAACTCATGATTTTATCGCGCTCCGAGTATTTAATAATATTCACGCCGCATCGTTACCGCAGAACGTCTACTACTGTGTCATCGCCGTCCGTGAGGGGGGCCACACCCCGGAGACGCGTGCCGCCTCTTCGGACATGCCACCACACCGTACGGCATGTATGAGGGCCCGGTGCGATGCTCCGGTGGCATTGCTACCCCCCAGGGCCCCCGTCCCGCCTAACCCTGTAGCGTTTGACCACGGGATCTAGCCCTTTGACTTTGCACGGACGGGCTTTGACCAGTGGAACTCTCCACCCGGTTGTGTTAGGTCAGCCCATAGGAACACTTTGGAGCAACATCCGGGCCAAAGCCACAGCAAGACCCCATCCGTGTAGACCCGACGCGTCCGTTTCCCCCCTCCAGGTGCCGGCGGCGGCGCCGTCCGTGAGGGGGGCACACCCCGGAGACGCGGGCCGGGCGTTTGCAACCGCCACAACACTTCCAGACTTGTGAGAGGCCGCCTACGCAAGATTTGGCGGCATGTGCTAGCCCCCGGAGGCCGCCGGCCACAGTCGTAGACACGCGAAGAGCAATCCGCGGAGAGGGAAGTGTTCAGATACTTCTCCATCACCAAAAATTATGAAAAATTACCATCAGTCCTAAAGCACATGTGCCCACATCGTGTAAAAAACTCATGATTTTATCGCGCTCCGAGTATTTAATAATATTCACGCCGCATCGTTACCGCAGAACGTCTACTACTGTGTCATCGCCGTCCGTGAGGGGGGCCACACCCCGGAGACGCGTGCCGCCTCTTCGGACATGCCACCACACCGTACGGCATGTATGAGGGCCGGGTGCGATGCTCCGGTGGCATTGCTACCCCCCGAGGGCCGCGTCCCGCCTAACCCTGTAGCGTTTGACCACGGGATCTAGCCCTTTGACTTTGCACGGACGGGCTTTGACCAGTGGAACTCTCCACCCGGTTGTGTTAGGTCAGCCCATAGGAACACTTTGGAGCAACATCTGGGCCAAAGCCACAGCAAGACCCCATCCGTGTAGACCCGACGCGTCCGTTTCCCCCTCCAGGTGCCGGCGGCGGCGCCGTCCGTGAGGGGGGCACACCCCGGAGACGCGGGCCGGGCGTTTGCAACCGCCACAACACTTCCAGACTTGTGAGAGGCCCAGATTTGGCGGCATGTGCTAGCCCCCGGAGGCCGCCGGCCACAGTCGTAGACACGCGAAGAGCAATCCGCGGAGAGGGAAGTGTTCAGATACTTCTCCATCACCAAAAACTATGAAAAATTACCATCAGTCCTATAGCACATGTGCCCACGTCGTGTAAAAAACTCATGATTTTATCGCGCTCCGAGTATTTAATAATATTCACGCCGCATCGTTACCGCAGAACGTCTACTACTGTGTCATCGCCGTCCGTGAGGGGGGCCACACCCCGGAGACGCGTGCCGCCTCTTCGGACATGCCACCACACCGTACGGCATGTATGAGGGCCCGGTGCGATGCTCCGGTGGCATTGCTACCCCCCAGGGCCCCCGTCCCGCCTAACCCTGTAGCGTTTGACCACGGGATCTAGCCCTTTGACTTTGCACGGACGGGCTTTGACCAGTGGAACTCTCCACCCGGTTGTGTTAGGTCAGCCCATAGGAACACTTTGGAGCAACATCCGGGCCAAAGCCACAGCAAGACCCCATCCGTGTAGACCCGACGCGTCCGTTTCCCCCCTCCAGGTGCCGGCGGCGGCGCCGTCCGTGAGGGGGGCACACCCCGGAGACGCGTGCCGGGCGTTTGCAACCGCCACAACACTTCCAGACTTGTGAGGCCCTACGCAGATTTGGCGGCATGTGCTAGCCCCCGGAGGCCGCCGGCCACAGTCGTAGACACGCGAAGAGCAATCCGCGGAGAGGGAAGTGTTCAGATACTTCTCCATCACCAAAAACTATGAAAAATTACCATCAGTCCTATAGCACATGTGCCCACGTCGTGTAAAAAACTCATGATTTTATCGCGCTCCGAGTATTTAATAATATTCACGCCGCATCGTTACCGCAGAACGTCTACTACTGTGTCATCGCCGTCCGTGAGGGGGGCCACACCCCGGAGACGCGTGCCGCCTCTTCGGACATGCCACCACACCGTACGGCATGTATGAGGGCCCGGTGCGATGCTCCGGTGGCATTGCTACCCCCCAGGGCCCCCGTCCCGCCTAACCCTGTAGCGTTTGACCACGGGATCTAGCCCTTTGACTTTGCACGGACGGGCTTTGACCAGTGGAACTCTCCACCCGGTTGTGTTAGGTCAGCCCATAGGAACACTTTGGAGCAACATCCGGGCCAAAGCCACAGCAAGACCCCATCCGTGTAGACCCGACGCGTCCGTTTCCCCCCTCCAGGTGCCGGCGGCGGCGCCGTCCGTGAGGGGGGCACACCCCGGAGACGCGGGCCGGGCGTTTGCAACCGCCACAACACTTCCAGACTTGTGAGAGGCCGCCTACGCAAGATTTGGCGGCATGTGCTAGCCCCCGGAGGCCGCCGGCCACAGTCGTAGACACGCGAAGAGCAATCCGCGGAGAGGGAAGTGTTCAGATACTTCTCCATCACCAAAAATTATGAAAAATTACCATCAGTCCTATAGCACATGTGCCCACGTCGTGTAAAAAACTCATGATTTTATCGCGCTCCGAGTATTTAATAATATTCATGCCGCATCGTTACCGCAGAACGTCTACTACTGTGTCATCGCCGTCCGTGAGGGGGGCCACACCCCGGAGACGCGTGCCGCCTCTTCGGACATGCCACCACACCGTACGACATGTATGAGGGCCCGGTGCGATGCTCCGGTGGCATTGCTACCCCCGAGGGCCCCCGTCCCGCCTAACCCTGTAGCGTTTGACCACGGGATCTAGCCCTTTGACTTTGCACAGACGGGCTTTGACCAGTGGAACTCTCCACCCGGTTGTGTTAGGTCAGCCCATAGGAACACTTTGGAGCAACATCCGGGCCAAAGCCACAGCAAGACCCCATCCGTGTAGACCCGACGCGTCCGTTTCCCCCTCCAGGTGCCGGCGGCGGCGCCGTCCGTGAGGGGGGCACACCCCGGAGACGCGTGCCGGGCGTTTGCAACCGCCACAACACTTCCAGACTTGTGAGAGGATTTGGCGGCATGTGCTAGCCCCCAGAGGCCGCCGGCCACAGTCGTAGACACGCGAAGAGCAATCCGCGGAGAGGGAAGTGTTCAGATACTTCTCCATCACCAAAAACTATGAAAAATTACCATCAGTCCTATAGCACATGTGCCCACGTCGTGTAAAAAACTCATGATTTTATCGCGCTCCGAGTATTTAATAATATTCACGCCGCATCGTTACCGCAGAACGTCTACTACTGTGTCATCGCCGTCCGTGAGGGGGGCCACACCCCGGAGACGCGTGCCGCCTCTTCGGACATGCCACCACACCGTACGGCATGTATGAGGGCCCGGTGCGATGCTCCGGTGGCATTGCTACCCCCCAGGGCCCCCGTCCCGCCTAACCCTGTAGCGTTTGACCACGGGATCTAGCCCTTTGACTTTGCACGGACGGGCTTTGACCAGTGGAACTCTCCACCCGGTTGTGTTAGGTCAGCCCATAGGAACACTTTGGAGCAACATCCGGGCCAAAGCCACAGCAAGACCCCATCCGTGTAGACCCGACGCGTCCGTTTCCCCCTCCAGGTGCCGGCGGCGGCGCCGTCCGTGAGGGGGGCACACCCCGGAGACGCGGGCCGGGCGTTTGCAACCGCCACAACACTTCCAGACTTGTGAGAGGCCGCCTACGCAAGATTTGGCGGCATGTGCTAGCCCCCGGAGGCCGCCGGCCACAGTCGTAGACACGCGAAGAGCAATCCGCGGAGAGGGAAGTGTTCAGATACTTCTCCATCACCAAAAACTATGAAAAATTACCATCAGTCCTATAGCACATGTGCCCACGTCGTGTAAAAAACTCATGATTTTATCGCGCTCCGAGTATTTAATAATATTCACGCCGCATCGTTACCGCAGAACGTCTACTACTGTGTCATCGCCGTCCGTGAGGGGGGCCACACCCCGGAGACGCGTGCCGCCTCTTCGGACATGCCACCACACCGTACGGCATGTATGAGGGCCCGGTGCGATGCTCCGGTGGCATTGCTACCCCCCAGGGCCCCCGTCCCGCCTAACCCTGTAGCGTTTGACCACGGGATCTAGCCCTTTGACTTTGCACGGACGGGCTTTGACCAGTGGAACTCTCCACCCGGTTGTGTTAGGTCAGCCCATAGGAACACTTTGGAGCAACATCCGGGCCAAAGCCACAGCAAGACCCCATCCGTGTAGACCCGACGCGTCCGTTTCCCCCCTCCAGGTGCCGGCGGCGGCGCCGTCCGTGAGGGGGGCACACCCCGGAGACGCGGGCCGGGCGTTTGCAACCGCCACAACACTTCCAGACTTGTGAGAGGCCGCCTACGCAAGATTTGGCGGCATGTGCTAGCCCCCGGAGGCCGCCGGCCACAGTCGTAGACACGCGAAGAGCAATCCGCGGAGAGGGAAGTGTTCAGATACTTCTCCATCACCAAAAACTATGAAAAATTACCATCAGTCCTATAGCACATGTGCCCACGTCGTGTAAAAAACTCATGATTTTATCGCGCTCCGAGTATTTAATAATATTCACGCCGCATCGTTACCGCAGAACGTCTACTACTGTGTCATCGCCGTCCGTGAGGGGGGCCACACCCCGGAGACGCGTGCCGCCTCTTCGGACATGCCACCACACCGTACGGCATGTATGAGGGCCCGGTGCGATGCTCCGGTGGCATTGCTACCCCCCAGGGACCCCGTCCCGCCTAACCCTGTAGCGTTTGACCACGGGATCTAGCCCTTTGACTTTGCACGGACGGGCTTTGACCAGTGGAACTCTCCACCCGGTTGTGTTAGGTCAGCCCATAGGAACACTTTGGAGCAACATCCGGGCCAAAGCCACTGCAAGACCCCATCCGTGTAGACCCGACGCGTCCGTTTCCCCCCTCCAGGTGCCGGCGGCGGCGCCGTCCGTGAGGGGGGCACACCTCGGAGACGCGGGCCGGGCGTTTGCAACCGCCACAACACTTCCAGACATGTGAGAGGCCGCCTACGCAAGATTTGGCGGCATGTGCTAGCCCCCGGAGGCCGCCGGCCACAGTCGTAGACACGCGAAGAGCAATCCGCGGAGAGGGAAGTGTTCAGATACTTCTCCATCACCAAAAACTATGAAAAATTACCATCAGTCCTATAGCACATGTGCCCACGTCGTGTAAAAAACTCATGATTTTATCGCGCTCCGAGTATTAATAATATGCACACCGCATCGTTGCCGCAGAACGTCTACTACTGTGTCATCGCCGTCCGTGAGGGGGGCCACACCCCGGAGACGCGTGCCGCCTCTTCGGACATGCCACCACACCGTACGACATGTATGAGGGCCCGGTGGGATGCTCCAGTGGCATTGCTACCCCCCCGAGGGCCCCCGTCCGCCTAACCCTGTAGCGTTTGACCACGGGATCTAGCCCTTTGACTTTGCACGGACGGGCTTTGACCAGTGGAACTCTCCACCCGGTTGTGTTAGGTCAGCCCATAGGAACACTTTGGAGCAACATCTGGGCCAAAGCCAGAGAAAGACCCCATCCGTGTAGACCCGACGCGTCCGTTTCCCCCCTCCAGGTGCCGGCGGCGGCGCCGTCCGTCAGGGGGGCACACCCCGGAGACGCGTGCCGGGCGTTTGCAACCGCCACAACACTTCCAGACTTGTGAGAGGATTTGGCGGCATGTGCTAGCCCCAGAGGCCACCGGCCACAGTCGTAGACGCGCGAAGAGCAATCCGCGGAGAGGGAAGTGTTCAGATACTTCTCCATCACCAAAAGCTATGAAAAATTACCATCAGTCCTATAGCACATGTGCCCACGTCGTGTAAAATACTAATGATTTTATCGCGCTCCGAGTATTTAATAATATTCATGCCGCATCGTTACGGCAGAACGTCTACTACTGTGTCATCGCCGTCCGTGAGGGGGGCCACACCCCGGAGACGCGTGCCGCCTCTTCGGACATGCCACCACACCGTACGGCATGTATGAGGGCCCGGTGCGATGCTCCAGTGGCATTGCTACCCCCCAGGGCCCCGTCCCGCCTAACCCTGTAGCGTTTGACCACGGGATCTAGCCCTTTGACTTTGCACGGACGGGCTTTGACCAGTGGAACTCTCCACCCGGTTGTGTTAGGTCAGCCCATAGGAACACTTTGGAGCAACATCCGGGCCAAAGCCACAGCAAGACCCCATCCGTGTAGACCCGACGCGTCCGTTTCCCCCCTCCAGGTGCCGGCGGCGGCGCCGTCCGTGAGGGGGGCACACCCCGGAGACGCGGGCCGGGCGTTTGCAACCGCCACAACACTTCCAGACTTGTGAGAGGCCGCCTACGCAAGATTTGGCGGCATGTGCTAGCCCCCGGAGGCCGCCGGCCACAGTCGTAGACACGCGAAGAGCAATCCGCGGAGAGGGAAGTGTTCAGATACTTCTCCATCACCAAAAACTATGAAAAATTACCATCGGTCCTATAGCACATGTGCCCACGTCGTGTAAAAAACTCATGATTTTATCGCGCTCCGAGTATTTTATAATATTCACGCCGCATCGTTACCGCAGAACATCTACTACTGTGTCATCGCCGTCCATGAGGGGGGCCACACCCCGGAGACGCGTGCCGCCTCTTCGGAGATGCCACCACACCCTACGGCATGTATGAGGGCCTGGTGCGATGCTCTGGTGGCATTGCTACCCCCAGGGCCCCCGTCTCGCCTAACCCTGTAGCGTTTGACCACGGGATCTAGCCCTTTGACTTTGCACGGACGGGCTTTGACCAGTGGAACTCTCCACCCGGTTGTGTTAGGTCAGCCCATAGGAACACTTTGGAGCAACATCCGGGCCAAAGCCACAGCAAGACCCCATCCGTGTAGACCCGACGCGTCCATTTCCCCCCTCCAGGTGTCGGCGGCGGCGCCGTCCGTGAGGGGGGGCACACCCGGAGACGCGGGCCGGGCGTTTGCACTTTGGTCGTAAAAGCATATGAAATATGAGATACAAAAAAGATAGTGTAAAACAAAGACAAAAAGAGAAGGGAAAAAATATTAGAGCAGTACTTACCGAGGGTCAACTATCGGCCCTCGGGAATGTCTACTTTTTCCGAGGGTGACTCTCGGTAAAGCATCTAACCTAGATCTAAAGTTGATTTCTTTTCCGAGGACTGCACCGACAACCACTCGGTAAATGTGACGTCGACTACTTAAGCATATTACTCCCCTGTTGTTTCTTCTCTCAGCTCCCCACCGACCGGCGCCCCTTCACCGACCGGCACCCCCTCCACCGCTGCCCCCCACACCACACCGAGCTCCTCCCTCTGGTGAGCCCCCCTCCTCCTCTCCATGTGTGTATAGATAGATGGATTGATAGATGGATGCATAGATAGATGGATGGATTGATAGATGGATGCATAGATAGACGGATGATTTGATAGATGGATGATTTGATAGATGGATGCATAGATAGATGGATGGATTGATAGATGGATGCATAGATAGATGGATGGATGCCATGTAGATACATTTTTTTCAAACGAAAAATTGTTGATAATGTTGTATGCATGGATGCTATGTGCGGATGTGACCGATGAGATACGTGAGATAGTGTCGATGCGAGTTGTTCTTGGAGGAAGAAAAATCAACTTTTGAGCGATGACGGTTGATTTGTGTGAGCTCCTCATGTTATATCTTGATAACGCGCGAGGGGCTCACCCAGCTCAACCATCATCGAAAGTTGAAATACCCGTGAGAGAGTGTCCACCATATATACCACCACCAGCGAGAGTGTCCACCGTATATACGTGAGAGAGTGTTGATGAGAGTTGTTCTTGGAGGAAGAAAAATCAACTTTTGAGCGATGACGGTTGATCTGTGTGAGCTCCTCATGTTATATCTTGATAACGCACGAGGGGCTCACCCAGCTCAACCATCACCGAAAGTTGAAATACCCGTGAGAGAGTGTCCACCATATATACCACCACCAGCGAGAGTGTCCACCGTATATACGTGAGAGAGTGTCGTTGAGAGTTGTTCTTGAGGAAGAAAATCGACTTTTGATGATGGCGGTCGATCTACGTGAGCTCTTCATGTTATATCTTTCACGTTTGATTCTGATGTTATTTTCCATTGTGTGATGAAAGGTGTTAGCATCGATCGATTTTTTGGCTATGGCATCCTCCAACGGCGAAGCTTCCATTAGGGTCGACTCCACGGACACGGAGAAGAGCTCCGAGGACCGCTTGGAGGAACTCCTTGAGAAGAACCCACAGCTGATCCTAATGAAGTTTTTTGTGGATCTGGCCAAGAAGAATCCCCCAGCTAAGGAGGGCAAGGCTCCACCACGCAAGGAGCCATTGAGTCCACCGACCATCATTCCCGACGATGCTTGGTCCTCCACTGTGGGGGATGCCCCCACGTGCTCTGACTCGACGATCACTGGTTTCACCGACTACACCTCGGAGTAGTCACCTAGATAGTTTGACGTTGATTTAGTGGTATAGTTATGTACCTGCTAATATGGACTTGGATGGCCACTTGCGATGCTTTTGATTGTATGAGTGATGAATGCTTATGTTGATTATGTATGATGTGCCTTATTTCTTTTTCTTTTGTAGATGAAGTGGTATGTGGTGTACAAAGGACAGTGTCCAGGAGTCTACAATTCATGGTCGGAATGCAATGAACAAATACTTCATTATGAAGGCAACTCCTTCGCCTCATTCAACAACAGAGAGACGGCAGAGTATCATTACAATCAGTATTAGCTTAAGCAAAAGAGAAAAACAGAAGTACGCAATGGTGCAAGCCAGACACAGCTTAGCTGGTTCAGTGGGTTGAAGAACTTCATAATTCTCTTTCAGTTTGTCATAATTGTGGTGTTGATTTTTATCATATGGTGCATGCATGCAGACCACTTTGTTGTTTAATTAGTAAGTAGGCACTTGTACTAAAGAGCTACTTTATGATTTGAAATGAAGCTTGTGTGAACTATTTATGGATTAATGCTTATGTGAGTTTGTTGTTAACCTGTGTGACTTGAACTGCAAGTTTGAGTATTGTATAAATGTTTTTGCTGCACCAACTCGAGCAAAAAACAGTATGAACAGAACTGGGAACAAAATTTTACCGAGGGCGGTACTCGGCAAAGAGGCATGCGCTGGGAGCTGAAGGCACTTGGCTGTTGCAGTTATGCCGAGAGGACTCTCGGTAGAGCAGTGGTTACCGAGGGTCGACTCTCGGCTCTCGGTAAATGAGCAGGTGCCGAGAGTAGCTCTCGGTAATGATAAGGGCACCATCAAAGTTTAGTCCCACCTCGCCTAGAGACAAGCAACAAAACCTATTTAAATAGTGGGATAGTCCAGATGAAGTAAGCTTCGGTATTCATTACACTCTTGTTAAGGAGATGGACTATCACTTTGAATGTTCACCTGTCTCGAGCAGAGAACATTCAAAGTGATAGGCCTTCTTCTTAAAGACCGATGCCGGTGTTTTTTTATTAATGGTGTCGGAACGTGTCCGTTTTGTGCAGGAAGTGCTGGTCATGTTGCTCCGGTGGCCCCGACGGTCTAGGGCGTTGTTCGGCACCTAGAGGGGGTAGGCCACAGGGAATAACTGCTTCTTCATGTTAGTGCATGTCATCGCGAGATGACAGCCCAAGTCTAGGCCCGTTCTGTTTTGTGAGGCACGTGCCACGTCAAGGATGTGCGTTGCTTATTCAAATAGCACACCACCCCTGCATGCATATGCATGGGCCACGCACATGTAGGGGTGCCCTCCCCCCTCAGGCGGTCTCCATATCGAGCACCCATCCGGTGGCCCCGGCGGTCTAGGGCGTTATTCAACACCGAGAGGGTGTAGTCCACGGTGAATAACTGCTTCTCCGTGTTAGTGCATGTCATCGCGAGATGACAGACCAAGTCTAGGCTCGTTCTGTCACGGGATCACCCACCGAAGATTTTGTCCCGGGGACGGACGCAGCCGGTCCTCGACGTTCCCGCCCGTGTGTGTGGTTTGTGAGGCACGTGTCACGTCAAGGACGTGCGTTGCTTATTCAAATAGCACACCACCCCTGCATGCATATGCATGGGCCACACGCATGTAGGGGTGCCCTCCCCCCTCGGGCGGTCTCTATATCGAGCACCCATCCGGTGGCCCCGGCGGTCTAGGGCATTATTCGGCACCGAGAGGGTGTAGTCCACGGTGAATAACTGCTTCTCCGTGTTAGTGCATGTCATCGCGAGATGACAAACCAAGTCTAGGCCCGTTATTCGAGATAGTCTATGGGTATCAAGAGGGAATGTGTCCGGTTTGTGCAGGAAGTGCGGGTCCTGTTGCTCCCTTGGCCTTGAAACTTCTTGTGCTCTCAAAGGAGGCCATCACATGTATATGCATGGGCTATCCGGTGGCCCCGGCAGTCTAGGAAGTTGACCGGCACCGAGAAAGGGGGTAGGCCACGGTCAACAACTTCTTCTTCTCATGTTTATTACTGTACACTCTTTAAAGTTCTCTCTCGGTGCCGGTCTAGAAAGTTGGCCGGCACCGAGAGAGGGGGTAGGCCATGGTCAACAACTGCTTCTTCTCATGTTTATTACTTTACACTCTTTAAAGTTGAGTTTTGAAATAATTCATCAAAAGTCATGGAATTTATAAACTTTGGTCGTAAAAGCATATGAAATATGAGATACAAAAAAGATAGTGCAAAACAAAGACAAAAAGAGAAGGGAAAAAAATTAGAGCAGTGGTTACCGAGGGTCGATTCTTGGCTCTCGGTAATAGCCACCTTTTCCGAGAGTTGCTCTCGGTAAAGCATCTAACCTAGATCTTAACCTTTCCCCTTTCGTTTGTATCTTCATTCCCCTCCTCTCTTCCCTGCGCCACCGCCGCCGGCGACGCCGAAATCGCCACCGCCGCCGCCACCACCAACTGCGGCCGCCACCCCTCCTCCACCGCTCCCATCTGCAGCCACCGCCACCCCCTCCTCCACCGCCATCCCCTCCTCCATAGCCCTCCACCGCCACCAACTGCGGCTACCACCCCTCCTCCACCGCTCTGAACTGCGGCCACCGCCACCCCCTCCTCCACCGCCCCCAACTGCGGCCACCGCCCCCAAGCTTCATGACCGGCAGCCGGCGCGGCGGTTCTTCGATGCGGCCCAAGGACGTCCGCCGCAGCAGAGCTTCTCCGGTAGCGCGGCAGCTGGAGATGCCCTCAGGTTAGTATCAGATTCTATGCCTAGACTAGGATATTTTTGCACAAATGTAGGAAATATGCACTAATGTGATTAAAAGTAGTAGAGGAAGATGGTCCTGTTTAGTAATGCCTAGAGTAGTATGGAAGTTTGGAAGTTTGGAGTAATGCCTAGAGTAGAATGCTTTGGTTTTGACTCCTATGTTTGACTGGTTTAGTTTTAGTTAAACCGAATGAGTGCTCGAAGTATTTAGTTTCAGTTAAAACTAGTTCTCTGAACTTCTTGTCTCTAAACTAATGCTTGTCGTCGGTAAGTGGTTTGGTGTGGGGATAAGGCTGTGGATGCTTTGTTTTTGCCGAAGGATGAACACCTCTATGCTTGTGCTTTTTTAGATAAATACTAGAGTAGATAAATCAAACTATATACTTGTGCTTGTTTCCTTGTCAGTGCTATGGCATTAGTAAATGGAACTATATATCTAAGACTTGATTGAGCTATTTGTGTTATTTTTTGCCATATATGATATGACACTTAGATTAGGAAGATTTTGCTTTGGAACTGAGAGTAACCATATATATTTTGTTTTTCAGATTCTGATAGGAGCACTGGTAGTAAGTACCGGAGAGTCCCGATTGGTAGGACCGAGTCGTCCGCCTCCCATCAGGCCACAACCGAGGCATCATCATCATCGGATGGCGATGTCGGAGTGGACTTACATACACCAGATCCGCTCGCTACCGAGTCGGGCGACATGGAGGCCTCGGACGGCTCGGGGTCTACCTCGAGCAACATTTCCAAGAGGAAGAAATCCGGGCGTGGTCCGAGGAAGGTCCCGGAACCAACTGCTGCCAGCAACCGTCCTGTCATTTGCCCGATAGGAGAGGGGTAAGCAAGCATTTCATTTGCATCATATTTTGGATGCCATAGCTTTGACACTCACATATGCTTGTCTTTTATATCATCCAGTCAGTGGGAATTTATCCCGACACAACCTAAGGGGCCCGCCGAACCACGTCATCGGCTCCCTCTTAAGGAAGCACTTCCCTGGATTGTCCAAGCCGGGTGATGACGATCCGCCGTCGCTAGGTTTAACCTGGGAGCATTACCTACACAACAAGGATGAGCACGATGTCACCATGGCCACTCGGGTCATCAATGCTTTTTTTGTAAGTATCTTCGCTCCGACCACTGCATTTTTTCATATCCAAATCCTTGCTTGCGTGGATGGTGAGAAGATGCCATATGCTTTCTTGTAGCAAAAAATTTCTTGCGTGGATGGTGAGAAGCAGATGGCGATCAAAGGCATCGTGAAATCTGCCCGAAAGATACTCTCTGACACCAAGCACACGCTGCAGTACAAAGCCGTGATGCAGTGTCGGCCGCTCGATGAGAAGGGAGAGAAGATGACAAGGAAGACTGCTTGTCAGACCAACTTGTCGCGAGAAGAATACCTGTCAGTGGTAAGTGACTACATCGGTTGCTAGTACTTTGATTCATCCCTCTTGTTCCTCAATTATTCGATTTTGTCTGACTAGGTGAAGGAACCCTGGATGAAGGAGGATTCTTGGGAGGCCCTGGTTGACATGTGGTGTGACCCAGCATGGCAGGCGCAGCATGTGGAGAAGGGAAACAAACGAGCCAAAATGCCAGGTCCGGCTCATGTCCAGGGGAGCCGAAACCTAACCGCTCTCAAGCAACACATGGTATGTGGATTAAGATGTTAACTTTTTCGCACGGTGCATCTTGGTTCATTCAACTTGATGGTTAATTTTGTAGGAGGCGAAGGTTGGTCACCCGGTCCACATCCTGGAAGCCTGGAGAGAAGGCCACAAGGGGAAGGATGGAGCCGAGTTCTGCAGCGAGTCGGCGGAGGAGAAGTGGGGGACCTTCAAAGAGGTCTTCCAGGAGGTGCACGGGCAGGAAGTCGAACCTACATCCAAGCCCCTTGATCCTGAGCGTCTCATCATTGCTGGCGAGGGGAAGGGCCATGGCCGCCACCTCCTTTGCAACGGGGCGATCGCCACCTCCTCGCTTCGCAAGCTGCACGAGATACGCGCGTCGAGCACCAGCTCAACTCCGTCCATACGGAGTCGCCCAACCGCCGCATCACGTGAGATAGCGCGTCTCAAGGTTAGCATCCTAACCTTTCATTTATGTCCGTGCCTCGAAATAGCACCGTTCCAACCTATATGAGCCTAATGCCATGTTACAGGATTTAATGGCGTAGCGGGCTGTTGAAGAGGAGCAAAGGCGGCAGGCTGAGCAGGAGTCCAGAGAAAAGGAACGGGAAGACACGAACAAGAGGTTGAAGCTGCTTGAGGATCAACTACAGGTAGAACATTATCTAAGCTAGAGTAGAAGATTCATTACATAGGGACGAACCACCCTCACGTGACTCTACTCTTATAGGTTCTTATGCAATCTCGAAGCAGTGCAAGTGATGCCCCTCCTCCTCCTCCGGAATGTTAACCCGATGGCCTCTCCTCCTCAAGATGATCTATATATGAACAAGTGTACTTCTATTGTGACGTGCACGTGTTTTGCAAGTAGTGACAATATGTATGAATTTGCGACTTGTGTGTGACGTCTACTAGGATAATACATTCGACTTGTGTGTGACAATATGTAAACTATCCCTAATTATGCCTATATATGTGTGGACTATATCAAATTATGCCTATATATGATGAAATTATGCCTATATGTGTGTGGACTTGATCAAATTATGCCTATATATGATCAAATTGCACTATAGTTGTTTTTATCTGTAAGGATCAGAAAAGAAATAGCTTGACAACAGAATGGATGGGAAAGATTTCCGAGAGCAACACTCGAAAAACGATATACTACCGAGAGCACCTCTCGGAAACATGGTCGTCTGGGACACTACTGTTGTGCCACAACTTTTCCGAGAGCAGCTCTCGGAAAAGAAGGCGAGCATTGCCGAGACTAGCTCTTGGCAAAGCTATGTAAACTGTCAGGCCACGCTGTCGTACTGGTCAGAAGGATTACCGAGAGCAGTTCTCGGCAAAGATATCGTCATTTTTTTCAAAAATATTTAGCAAGTTATTTAAAAGTTTTACTGATAAATGTGACCAGTGGGACCACATGTCAGTTAGAAAGAACACATACAAAAAAAAGATGTTGCATATGCTTTGCCGAGAGTGACACTCGGCAAAGTACGCAGTAACTGACGGAGCCGTCTGTTGCGGACGGGCATGCCACGTGGCTCCTCTTTGCCGTGAGCGGCTCTTGGCGTATGCAGGGCTTGCCGTGCGGTGCCTCTTTGCCGTGAGGCAGTGACGGCAAAGATGGCAGTTTGCCGTGAAGGTGGGTTTGATTTGCCGAGTGTCCGTGTTTTAGCACTCGGCGAAGAGCATTACGCCCGGCGTACGTGAAAATTCCAGTAGTGAAAGAAAGGTCAGCTCTAGTGCACGACCTCGTCTGGCAAAGTGGATTGTTGCTCGAAGACCCTTTTGTTTATTTCGAGCCAGATGAACTGGAGGCAAGCCGTGATCACCGAGTTTACCATTTTCCCATGCTTGCCTGGCACCGCCGCGGTCACCCATGTGCAGCAGTCATGGAACTGGACTTGGGTCATTGGCGTGAATCGGCGTAGCCGGAGAGGCAGCAACAGCGAGAACCACACCTCCCTGTAGAAAGGACATCCGAGCAGCATATATGGTCACTAGGGGCTGGGGCCCGCCAATGGCGGGCCTCCTGAGAGCTTTCTTGTGGCGCACTTGCCTTGTTGAAGCGCCTCATTACGCCCCCATACAGCCATTTTCACACACACACATTTGTTCTCTAGTAACATTGAACTAATGGTCGTTAGCCTCAAGTTTTCTTGACAAGTACAAAGAACAACCATCAGTTAGCAAAGCACCACAATGTTTCAGCATAAATGATCCTCAGATACCAGAACCAAGCAATACAATCAATCCCTAGTGTCCCAGAGGTTTGCAAAGCAATGTTTTCCTTTGCGGGGGTTTGCAAAGCAATGTTGTGGACACTAAAGGATTCAATGTTTCGCCATCTAAGCAGCAACACCAGCATTAGGTAAACAAGAACCTAATCTATAGGAGACACTGACATGGTCCTGAAAGATCATCATGTGAAATTCTAAAAATCAAATAACGATTAAGGAGAACTCACAAAATGAGAATGAATAGATTCTTACATGGATAATATATATTATGATATCCAGTTAGCATAAGTTCTACAGCGAAAATATCCATCATAGGAGGTGGATACCCTTGCAAGTTGCTGAGAGCAACCTCTGGTACATTCTACTGCCATAAATCTTGATCGACATGCCGATATCACCTGTCCGCAGCCTGGGCGCGTCACGATTTTGACCGACACGCTAGCTCTTCTGTGTGTGTGATGGCGACTGTACATAGCACCGTCCAACGCGCTAACTCATTCAGTGCATCTAATTTACGTGCGTGTACAACATGCACGAATTTGGGTAGCCATGGCCCATGTAAGCCCTTATTGCTGGTGCACAGGCACACAGTGATGTTTTTTTTTTTGAGGAAAAAAGGTAAGGGCACGCAGTGATCTGCTTAGATTTGATGTTTCGCCAACGCTTTGTTTTCTCCCGCTAATTAATTTGGTCTGCTAGTGGAGCAACAGGCAGGTATACCCACTACAAATTCTTCTACGTCAGTGCGGTGACAGATATGTTTCTTTTTCCTAGCCAGCAAGAAAATATCTGATTTTTTTAATTAATTACTGCCAGCAAATATCTGAATTTTGTCTATATATATATATATATATATATATATATATATATATATATATATATATATATATATATATATATATATATATATATATATATATATAATATATATATATATATATATATATATATATATATATATATATATATATATATATATACTGGACCAGCGGGCTAGACCGATAGTATCCTAGCTCGACAATCCAGACAATAGACCTGAACCACTCGCTAGTTATATCGGCAAGTCAGCGAAGCTCATCGATTAATGGCGGTCAAGCTCACGCTCCCACCGGCAGAACTGCTCTCCCAGGTGGCCAAGCTAGGCTCCCTCCTCGCCCTCATCCTCCTCGCGCTGCTGCTGCCCGCCTTCCTCAGGGTCGCCTACGGCTACCTCCTCTTCAACGGCATCGTCCTCGCGCTGGGCATCCAGGCCTTCGTCGGCAGCACAGCTTCCATTGCCGACGAGTCCTCGAGCACCGGTCAGGCTGTCGCGCCTGTCGGCGTCGCGGCCTCGCCGTTCCAGAGGGCTGGATCAGGCCGTCCCGACGACCGGACAGCGGTTGTTGATGATGATCGTGTGGTGGTTCCTGCCTTTGTGGCGAGTAATATAATCGGAGCTGAAGATCAAGACCAAGGTGGTGGTGCTGAAGGTGCTGAAGAAGTGCCCGTCGACGGCGAGCATCTTCTTCCTCAGCGCGCTGAACGGCAGCCAGGCCGGCGGAGAGGAAAAGGGACAGCAAGAGGAGCAGGATGATTTTGAGGTCGACTTGGACGGCGACGTGACGATG
This sequence comes from Triticum aestivum, assembly GCF_018294505.1. Taxonomy (NCBI): domain Eukaryota; kingdom Viridiplantae; phylum Streptophyta; class Magnoliopsida; order Poales; family Poaceae; genus Triticum; species Triticum aestivum. The sequence goes on from NC_057814.1 coordinate 544,650,867, forward strand.
AGTCGGCAGGAGCTGTTCGCCAACACGGAGAGGTTCATCGGCAACTTCCGCAAGGAGCTCAGGATGCAGAGACAGTAGCCCCCTGGAAGCTAGCTAGCATAGATATTTTTGTTTAGCCTTTTTTTTCTCTTAGTTTTTGTGTCATGATATATACTGTAGGAGTGTGTTTAGTGCGACACGTCCGTGACCACTTGTGTAACCTCTGTTCATAGGCTTAGAATATTTTCGGTGTGTTTAGGTTTTCAAAATTGACATGATCTCAGAAGAAAGTGAACGCTGGAGGCAAAAGCCAACATGTGAGGGGCTAGTTTTCTTTAGACTTTGCTTATTCAGACTGTAGAAGCACCCCATAGATATTTTTGCTTAGCTTTTCTTCTTCTTAATATTTGCGTCAAAGGAGTGTGTTCAGTGGGATACGTCCTTAGCCCACGTCTGCAACCTTTGTTCATAACCTTTGGATTTCCTGTGTGTTTAGGTTTCTGAAATTGAAATAATCTTAACTGTTACTAGTCTCTCAATTATGTCCAGCAATCTCAGAAGAAAGTGAATGCCGGTGGCTATATATGTAAATGTAGCCTGTTTTTGTGTAGACGTTGCTTCTTGACACTCTAGAAGCACCCCCCCCCCCCCCCCCCCCCCCCCCCCCCCCGGTGACGTACATGACGCGTCAGCCGAGGTGCACCGGGCAGGCCGGCCAAGGAGTAGGACAACGTGTAGCCGAGAAGGATGCCGACGTTCATGAATATATCCGGCCAAAGCATAAAATTTTCTTTTTGCGGATCAACAGTGCTATATATATTAGCACTTCTTCGATTAATCTAATCCACGAGTAAACAGTAAACATAGCATTCACAATATGTAACTCATACCGATACCTAAACATTTGAGCACGTATATAGCATAGAACCGAAACATCTATTTACAGTGCATTTGTGGCTAGCACATGAATGAGCAAGTAGGGGGTGAACAAATCATACCCTCCGGTAGGGCATGAGAAGGCTGAAGCGGACGCAGCGGCTTCGGCCTCTTCCGCAACCTTCTTCTTGGCAGCGTCGTCTTCGGCCATGGGTCGTAGTCGGGGAAGTAGTCGAAGCAGAGGATGGAGATGGGGACGGATCGGGAACAGTCGCGCCGAGATGCTCCCCAAAAATCTTATCACCTTTCTCCCGATGTAGGATCTCAAAGGACAGGGTTCCAGAGACCTGCTCACTGTCCGGCGGCCATGCACTCGGCCGACAGGATGGGATCGGGGGGGGGGGGGGGGCACCACGTTAAGAGGAACAATAGATGAAGGCTAGGGTTCCGCGAGGAGGGAGCGAGTGTGTCGGCTGCAATGGCCAACACCTCCAATATATAGGCCGCCAAGTAAGGAGTCAAGAGTCGGTACAACCCGGGAAGGGAGTCGTCACACCCCGGGAAGAGAGTCGTCGCACCCCGAGAATGGATTCAATGTATCCTGGGAAGACCACGGTCCAACGTCTCGGACAGTGGCTAGCGACTCATTAATTAATTCCGGATTAATTAATCATTAAGCGCAAGCATATATCTGAGCTCGGCTCGGCTCATTCACAAAACACAACATGTGTGCGCGGGTGGGAAATCGAGGGAGGCGGCAGAGAAGGAGAAGTGCGCGTGTACACTCCTCTTCTCAAGCTCTCAATGGTATGTGATAGAGCAACCCTTATAAAGGGGTCTCAACTCTCCTCAACTTGTGAGGTGGTACTAAACTTACCATCACTTACCATACACCTACATTGGCCTTAGAGATTAGCATGCATCATTGGTCATATGGGCCCAAATCCCATCTATGATTCAATAACTAGTAGTTTATTCCATAATGATAAAGTTACAGTCTAGAGGCAAGAGATTCTCAATACATAGGGGCCCTCCATCAATCAAGCGACACAGTCATGACTCTTTCGGAGTGACTATACCTTGTCAGACAATCCGCAACCCTATTCTGAGACTGAAGCTAACAGAGATGTGCAAGAGAATAGAGCCGCATGCGCAAGCCTAAAACGGAAAGATCTTAGCCCACACGCTGATTGGACGGTCCACCTGGACACAGGAGACAATGCATTAGTTATGAAGATGAAGATGTTTAGGATGGTCCAACAAGTGATGCTTGAAAGAGATAATTTCCTGGTCGATGCTTAAGCTGATGTTTTCATGGGGTTTATATCCATTTTTGGACCGTGATGATCATTGGTCCCTTAGAGGGGAAGTTTGGCTGTAAATGTGCTGGAGTATAATCGGTCAAAAAAAAGTACTCGGTTATGGTTGTTCGTTGTTGCTACTGTGTCCTAGGTGCTCAGGCTAGCTTTGTGCATCCTTAACTGCTAACTAGTTCTAGTCTTTTTCTTCTCACTTGAACCATGTTTTGCTCCTTTATTACCAATAAAAATGTAATCTGGACATGGGTCGTTTGGAAATAAAAGGACAAGGTCATGGAGTTTCAAATTCGTCCATTAGTCCTCATCTGCAATATCATTTTTTTGTTTTCCACAAGGCGATTTACTGTATTTTTGACATCTTCAGTTGGTGAGGCACTTGTGTATAGCACTTATGCAACCAGAATATCATCTCTGGGTGATAAATAGTAAGAAGAAAATTGTAGGTTTTTACTAGCTATGCAAGCACATGAAAGACATCCATGGAAATTTGTGCAAGTTTTTACCAGTTAAGTGAGGATAATACTTGGAGTATGAGGTAACAGGAAATTGGTGTTTGCCGCCTATACAAAATTTGGCAGGTATCATCAATTCATCAGTGTGAGATGTGGCTACACCACAATGGTGATATAATTGTAAAGTAAAATAGCATAGTGGGTGAACAACAACCTGCTGCCTTTATCTCTCTCACTGGAGCGGCCAATAACCGCCATGTACGCGCGTACACCATTAGCCGGAAGAACACACACATTAGTGTAGTGGAAATGATATGGTCTCAATTGATAGACTTTCCTTGTATGGATCACCCCCATTGTGGAGATTAACCCATGTAACTATGCAATCACTAATTATGATACGCTCACCATTTTTGCATATATCTACTCAGATCCCTAGAAATAAAGTAATGTTTTTTTTGGAAAAGGTCTATATATGGGGATCCCTTTTCCAAATAGTAGTAGTGAGACTATTCCGAGGAGACCAAGTTAAAGTGGCAAAAATGTTTTGTCCAGATTGCGGCTCTAATTTACTCTTGGTGGCATTTTAGAAAAAAAATGGTGAATCCTCTCCAAAAAATAAACTTTTTGTTCTACCTGATAACCTAGAGCCATTTTATTCATTTTACATTCATCATGCTAAAGGAAATCATCATTCACTGAAGTTCTATAATGGTGGTTCAGTTGCTATGTTTCACATACGCCCGACGTCCTTGTCTTTGGGTTGATAAATATATGGTCGGCACTTCCAACAGTGCAAAGTTTAGAAAAAAAGACAAAGTTGTAAGGTACTAGATTACCACTTGTGTTGCTTAATTACACAAGCATTGATTGGCAATGCAACTTTTTGACATGTTGGAATGACAAGAACACATAAATACACCAAAACTATGTTAAGGTGAGATACTGATGTATATGTGTGCCTTAATGATAAGAGCAACTTGTTCCCTTTGGTTTGTGTACATGTATTTCATTTATTAATAGTTTGATGCACAAATGTCAAACCTTTAAACTTAAATTCATTGTATGTTAAGAGAATCTAGGCAAGAACAACTGCAATGATTTGTGTTGCTTGAAATTGTGAATTTTTCCAGGGAGTATCTATAACGCAGTATCACTGGTATGCCCCATCATTTAAAGTGCAGTTTCATGAAGAATTATGCAATTGCATCAACTAAAGGTCCAACTACACACAATAATTATGGTGCAATTGCAACAAAAACAAAACAAAAACAAATGCCAAATAAGAGTGCAAGTGCAATTATAGCGAGGACAAGGTGCAATTGCACAAAAGGAAAAAGGTAACTGGAACAAATACAGAACTAGCAAAGTAACAAGAAAATGGTGGCTAAAAATTCTGAAAAGGGACTGCAACGTACAAAAGTAATTGAAATCACCAAAGATGACTGAAACCCACTTGCACACACAAAAAGGATTGAAAAAAGAAAACAGTGCATGCGTTTTAGTACTACTTTTAAAGTAATGAGAATCTAGTTAATACAAGTCCGTGGTGCTTTAAATTCATCAATCAACCATCATGTACAATATAGCTAATAAGGGTTAATTTTTTGTACACCATCATTGCATTTGTACGACTGTTATTCTGTTGGGTGAAGGCACATATGTTGCATTTATGAACACTCTCCCTCATGCCCCAGCTGATAAATAATCGACACTTCTAGTGCTCCAGAATCCATAAGAAGAAGAAAGTATTCTATGTTGCCTACTATGCTAGTGCAAGCATGGGGAAGTTATCGATGGAAATTAATGCAAGGTTTGACATGTTGAGACACAAGAATACATAGGAGTAGGAGGTAAACTTAATTTGTGCACAACAGAAAGAACTGTCACAACAATGATGGGTTTTGGACTGCAATCAATGCAGGAGATGCTGGTTGACGAACTGTGAACTGCAGGTCTATAGTTAGTTGATCACTACTTTGAGTATGTTTGAGTATGCCCTAGTATCTCATTTGATATTGTTATTAAGCTTGAGGTTTGAGGACATTTTCCTGATGAGCTTTAGTAGTGGGTTTCCTGGTAATGCTTGAACTTGCTTTCCCTTCATACTCGTCTCCTATAATCTCAGTACTATGTCTTTTTGTTATGCTTTTAACGGAGAAGTGGTTAGCTCAGTTAGAAAGAAAAATATCATTAAGCTGGAGGTGCGACCCCAGGAGCGTCCTCTTGATGACTCACCTATTTTGATCACTACTATGAGGTCGTTTGAGCACGTACCAAACTTAGGTGCAACTGCAGCAAAAAGTAGACAAAAACAAATCTTGAAAAAAGGTGAAGTGCAATTGCAGCGAGGACAAGTTGCAATTCCTCAAAAAAAATTGTATTAGTAACAAATGCAAAACTAGTGAAGTAAAAATAAAAGGGTGACTAGAAGTTCAGAAAAGTATATGAAACTTAAGAAAAGTAACTCAAATCACAAAGCTGGCAGAAATTTAACAAAAAAACACAATTGGACATGTAAAAAAGACTGAAACTTAAAATGTTATTAGAGTCTAGTTAATACAACTCTACTGCTTTCATCTGTAATAAAAGAACAAGAGACTATACTACTTTAAATTCATCGAAAGGCCATCATCTAGCGGGCAGCATTGATTTGTACAACAATTATTCAGTTGGTGAAGGCACTTGTGTTGCATTTATGCACCCTCTCCCTCGCCACTCGTTGATAAATAATCGACACTAGTTGTTCACAAGAATAAGGAAAGTGTTCTACGTTGTTTGTTGCGCAAGCGTGGGGAAAGGCATTCATGGAAGTTGATGCAAAGTTTGACATGCCGAGACCGCAAGAATACATAGGACTAGGAGGTAGCAGGAAAATTAATTTGTTGCAACCAAGAATATTGCCAGTCCTATCACAGGACATTATCGTTGAACACAAGACCCCTGTGATGATTTTGAAGTGTGACCTGCAGATCTGCAATGACTAATTCGTTTGTTGGAAGTTCTATTGACCCTCAGGAGTGTCCTCCCTAGAGTATCACGTACCCTAATCGCTACTTTGAGCATTCCCCACTTTCCCGGTAGCTTTGCGACCTTTTAGTTAAAAACTCGGTACATAGAAAATAAAAAGTTGATAGTTGTATTTCCTTCATCTATGAGATCTGTTCTGGATTGCATGGCATTGTGTTATTTCGTGTTTGGGTTGACAGGTAGAAATATTTTTTAATGGTACAACAGTTCAAAGATTTTCCGATTTTGCCGGCTATGTTTGAGATGACTGTCTTAACTATCAATGTGATCAGTTGTCCGTGTTAATAATTAAATCAATTATATTTTCATGCATTTATATCTAAGACCAACTAGAATAAGCTCTGTTCTAGTTGGGTTTGCATCGAAAATTGCCCTCGGGGTCAAGCTAGTGGGCATGTCTGTGTGGCCCCCTTCTCCTCGACGGGGGCATGACCCTAGCTATGTTCCCCTACTCGGGGTGGCGGTACTAGGAGGCCTTCTCTTTCCGTGGTGAGATGGATCCGCATGAGGATATTTTGAGGAATCACGTGGCATGTGAGGGACACAATCTGAAGAGGGGGGGGATTCTTTTGTTGGATGTGGTGGAGCCAGACCAGCCGCCGCGTGATGTGGATAAGGAGAACAAATAAGAGAGATGTGGTTTACAACTGTCTTAGGGAAAAAATGTAAGCCATAGGGAGAAACCATAGACAATTTGAAAATAAATCCATCTGCTATGTTTATCTGTTCGGTTATTAGTTTTATCCTACCCACCAATGAAGTTCTCATTGTGATGGCCTATTTTTTTAAGCCCTGGACCATACAAATTTTCCATGTTGAAGGCCTTGGGAAGCATATTGATTGTTATTAAAGTGTCTTCACAAACGAAGGGCCCCCTTTCTATTTATAATTAGGGTGCCCAATCAACCTCTACGGCATAACAAATGCATTAAAGTTTCTTTAGTGGCATTGTTATAGCAAGGGTAATTGTAGTAATTCGTGAAAAAATCTTTTCTTTTGAACATTGACTATTAATTCTATCATGCAGAGTTAGTCAAAAGTAAATCTTGTGCTTCAGTCTGCTAATACTCTGCAAAATGTTCTGTGATATCGGAACCCGTTTGCATTGTAATCAATTTTCCTCCTACTATTTCTTAGCTTTTATTTATGGATATTTTTCCTTACCAAATTTTTTGAAGGTAAAACAGTAAGGTAGTGATCGTTCTCCCTGCGCATCACCTAATGTTAAATATTGTGAATAAAACTAATGTTCTAGGTGGGAGTTGCCAAGGAGTACCTATCTACATTAACTTGGATTACACTTGCAGGACAACTTGACAACTTGGCGCAGTTCATGGGAGATAAAGATTGTGGTTTCACAACATTAGAGATCCAAGACATTATTCATATTATGGAGATGCAAGTTAGAGAATTGTGTGTTGTTTTAAATTCATCTACGAACCAGTATTTTATAAGTAGTGTAGTTTGAGCTAATTTTCTCATATTCATTCATTGATTATGTATTTATATACAGTGGGTGCTTTTTGTACATATCAACCTCCTTGGTTATTACTCGAGGTATGGCTCACATCATAGTCGATCGAGACCAAGTGGCTTTGTCCATCTACATGTGTTCTAGCCTATGTTCAATGCCCAATGCCCATCCATCAAGCGTGTCTGATACATCTCCAATGTATCAATAATTTTTTATTGTTTCATGCTATTATATTATCAATCTTGGATACTTTATATGTTTTATTGTGCAAATTTATATCATTTTTGGGGACTAACCTATTAACCCAGTGCCTGGTGCCATTTCTGTTTTCTGCTTGTTTTTGGCTTTCCAGAAAATTAGTACCAAACGGAGTCCAAATGCTATGAAAAATATTCAATTTTTTTGGACAAAAGAGACCCTAGAACCTTCGGGAGAAGACCAGACGGCAAACAAGGAGACGACAAGGCAACAGGGCGCCCTGTTACTTTGTGGGCCCCACGTGGCTTCGTCTGGCCTAATTCCACTTCTATAAATTTTCAAATATTGGGAAACCCCCAGAGAGCCACCCAAAACAATTTTTCCGCCGCCGCAAGTCTATGTTCTTCCGCGATCCCATCTGGAGGCCTTTTCCGATACTCTGCCGGAGGGGGAATCGATCACAGAGGGCTTCTACCTCAACCTTGTTGTGCTACCATGTGTGTGAGTAGTTCACCATAGACCTACGGGTCCCTAGATAGTATCTAGGTGGCTTCTTCTTTCTCTTTGATCTTCAATACAATATTCTCCTCGATCTTCTTGTAGTTCTATCTGATGTAATCTTCTTTTGCGGTGTGCTTGTTGGGATCGAATGAATTGTGGGTTTATGATCAGATTATTCAAGTAATTGAGTCTTTTCTGAACTTTATTATGCGTGATTATAATAGCTTTGTATTTCTCTTCGATCTATCCTATTTTGTTTTGCCAACTAGATTGATTTGTCTTCAGTGGAAGAGGTGCTTTGTAATGGCTTCAATCTTGTGGTGTCCTCACCTCATGACAGAAGGGGTAGCGAGGAATATATGTGTATTGTTATCATTAAATATAAAACGACGGGGTTTAATCATATTGCTTGAGTTTACTTTGTCTACATCATGTCATCTTGGTTAAAGCGTTACTTTGTTTGTCATGAACTTAACACCATAGATGCATGCTGGATAGCGGTCGATTGATGGAGTAATAGTAGTAGATGCAGGTAAGAGTCGGTATACTTGTCACCGACGTGAAGCCCATATATGTGATCAATGCCTTAAATAACGTCATAACTATGCGCTTTTCTATTAATTGCCAACAGTAATTTGTCTATCCACCGTATGCTATTGTTTGGAAAGAGAAGCCTCTAGTGAAAACTATGCCCCCCCGGTCTTTCTTAATCATATTACTAAAACTAAAAATACCTTGCTGCAATTTTACTCTTTTTATTTTACTTTTCTTTTTATCTATCTACCACTATCAGAATTAATCCTTGCAAGTAACGAGTTCAAGGGAATTGACAACCCTCTTGCCCGCATTGGTTGCAAGTATATGCTTTTGTGTGTGTAGGTGCTATTGTTGAGAATTTGCGTGGTTCTCCTATTAGTTCGTTAACCTTGGTTCTCATTGAGGGAAATACTTATCCGCTAATATATTGCTTCACCTTCCTCTTCGGGGAAAATCTCAACACAACTCACAAGTACCAGTGCCTAACCAAGGGCCATCAACAGGGAGTATCCCCAACTAATAACACCTTCCATAAATTAAGGCACATGTGGGTTTTGGTCGTTTGACTACATCAAGGTACGTTAAATTTGCAAGCACATCGGGTTTTAATTATAAGTCTCCTGTTTTATACACCCCATCTTCTAGTCCAGAATATTTCCATCGTCGATTTCATACTCTTCTAACTCATGGGTTTCATGTCGTTTAGATGTGTCTGATATCCTTCTATACCCTCATTCCGCACATATTCTAGGATAGCACACAAAATTGTCAATCGTATTGTATATTGCATGGCATTTAGAACCTTGATATTCTATTTCCATAATTCATTGATCAAAAAATAGTAGCCCAACATGTTCATATATCTGGATGCATAGTTTCCCTATGTTCTTAAAGCTTATGTGCAGGCGGCCCAATGAATTTCACAATATCCAGAAGTCACTAAGGATTGTCTATCTAATAATGAAGATCTTGAATCGAGCAAGCTGGTAATTAGATCTTTCTCGTGAATGCAACATCAACCACCACACCAGCCCAATCGCGCTGGATCAAAGTTTGGTCGTTGACTATCATCAGGGAAATTAACTTTAACAACATCCTGTAGATCATTTCAGACACATGTACCACCTTTTCTTTTTCTTCTAAAAATAAAAAATATGTTCAATCGTTCTGCACTTAACAAGGGAGAATTAAGTCAACAAACACAAATTAAGCTTAACCTTTTCTTTAGTTACATACGTCCTCTGCAGCAACGAATGATTCAGACAACCACCATACAGATAAATCAACAAAACGCAAATTAGTCGCCATTCTTTTTTTCTTGATAAAAGGCCCTCTCTTTATTGAACTTCAATTAGAGTTACATCATCTAGTAAGAGAGTAACGAGCTCAACAGGAGGCTCATGAAGGAAGCTATTACAATATGGGCCCTTGGCCATCTGTGGTAGTTCATCAGCAACCCCATTATATTTTCTAAAACAATGCACAAAAGCAGTACTAGGGAAATCACAAGCCAAATTTAAGCAATCATCCACAATCACAGCTACAGGTCCAACTGATCTCCCTCCATTGTTCATTGAATTTATCAGTTCCAGATTCCTGAATTAATCATTAGCTTGTTACAACTGGCACCCCCAGCAAGTATTATGCCGTGTCGAAGAGTTATTGCTTCAGCTGATGTAACCTCATAGCCATCTCAGAGAGCTATTGCTTCAGCTAATAGACCGTGATGGCATGTCTCGATTTTCCAGAGTTGCCTACACATATAAACTTTCCCTATCAAAGGCTCTACTTTTCTGTCTATTTTGCATAACTAAAAACACAACACAATTCATAGAGGTACCCTAATAATCTACTGAATTTAATTCATAGGTAGAAGAGGTAACTCTCTGTTGGGTATCGTAGCATAATTTAAAATTTTCCTACGCTCACCAAGATGCATCTATGGAGTATACTAGCAACGAGGGGAAGGGAGTGCATCTACATACCCTTGTAGATCGCGAGCGGAAGCGTTCCAATGAACGTAGATGACGGAGTCGTACTCGCCGTGATCCAAATCACCGATGACCGAGTGCCGAACGGACGGCACCTCCGCGTTCAACACACGTACGGTGCAGCGACGTCTCCTCCTTCTTGATCCAGCAAGGGGGAAGGAGAGGTTGATGGAGATCCAGCAGCACGACGGCGTGGTGGTGGATGCAGCGGGATGTCGGCAGGGCTTCGCCGTGCTTATACGAGAGAGAGAGGTGTTGCAGGGGAGGAGGGAGGCGCCCAAGGCTGTGTTGTTGCTGCCCTCCCTCCCCCACCTTATATAGGCCCCCTTGGGAGGGGGGGGGCACCGGTCAAACCCATCTAGGGTGGGGGGCGGCGGCCAGGGGGGTGCCTTGCCCCCGAAGGCAAGTGGGAAGCCCCCCACCCTAGGGTTCCCAACCCTAGGCGCATGGGGGGAGGCCCATGGGGGGGCGCCCAGCCCACTAGGGGCTGGTTCTCTTCCCACTTCAGCCCACGGGGCCCTCCGGGATAGGAGGCCCCACCCGGTGGACCCCCGGGACCCTTCCGGTGGTCCCAGTACAATACCGGTAACCCCCGAAACTTTCCCGGTGGCCGAAACTTGACTTCCTATATATAATTCTTCACCTCCGGAACATTCCGGAACCTCTCATGACGTCCGGGATCTCATCCGGGACTCCGAACAACTGTCGGGTTTCCGCATACACATATCTCTACAACCCTAGCGTCACCGAACCTTAAGTGTGTAGACCCTACGGGTTCGGGAGACATGCAGACATGACCGAGACGCCTCTCCGGTCAATAACCAACAGCGGGATCTGGATACCCATGTTGGCTCCCACATGTTCCACGATGATCTCATCGGATGAACCACGGTGTCGAGGATTCAATCAATCCCGTATACAATTCCCTTTGTCAATCGGTATGATACTTGCCCGAGATTCGATCGTCGGTATCCCAATACCTTGTTCAATCTCGTTACAGGCAAGTCTCTTTACTCGTACCGCAATGCATGATCCCGTGACTAACGCCTTAGTCACATTGAGCTCATTATGATGATGCATTACCGAGTGGGCCCAGAGATACCTCTCCGTCACACGGAGTGACAAATCCCAGTCTCGATCCGTGCCAACCCAACAGACACTTTCGGAGATACCCGCAGTGCACCTTTATAGTCACCCAGTTACGTTGTGACGTTTGGCACACCCAAAGCACTCCTACGGTATCCGGGAGTTGCACGATCTCATGGTCTAAGGAAAAGATACTTGACATTGGAAAAGCTCTAGCAAACGAAACTACACGATCTTTTATGCTATGCTTAGGATTGGGTCCTGTCCATCACATCATTCTCCTAATGATGTGATCCCGTTATCAATGACATCCAATGTCCATAGTCAGAAAACCTTGTCTATCTGTTGATCAACGAGCTAGTCAACTAGAGGCTTACTAGGGACACGTTGTGGTCTATGTATTCACACATGTATTACGATTTCCGGACAATACAATTATAGCATGAATAATAGACAATTACCATGAACAAAGAAATATAATAATAACCATTTATTATTGCCTCTAGGGCATATTTCCAACAGTCTCCCACTTGCACTAGAGTCAATAATCTAGTTACATTGTGATGAATCGAACACCCATTGCGTCCTGGTGTTGATCATGTTTTGCTCTAGGGAGAGGTTTAGTCAACGGATCTGCTACATTCAGGTCCGTATGTACTTTACAAATATCTATGTCTCCATTTTGAATACTTTCACGAATGGAGTTGAAGCGACGCTTGATATGCCTGGTCTTCCTGTGAAACCTGGGCTCCTTCGCAAGGACAATGGCTCCAGTGTTGTCACAGAAGAGAGTCATCGGGCCCGACGCATTGGGAATCACCCCTAGGTCGGTAATGAACTCCTTCATCCAGACTGCTTCCTGTGCTGCCTCCGAGGCTGCCATGTACTCTGCTTCACATGTAGATCCGGCCACGACGCTTTGCTTGCAACTGCACCAGCTTACTGCTCCTCCATTCAAAATATACACGTATCCGGTCTGTGACTTCGAGTCATCCAGATCTGTGTTGAAGCTAGCGTCGACGTAACCCTTTACGACGAGCTCTTCGTCACCTCCATAAACGAGAAACATATACTTAGTCCTCTTCAGGTACTTCAGGATATTCTTGACCGCTGTCCAGTGTTCCATGCCGGGATTACTTTGGTACCTTCCTACCAAACTTACGGCAAGGTTTACATCAGGTCTGGTACACAGCATGGCATACATAATAGACCCTATGGCCGAGGCATAGGGGATGACACTCATCTTTTCTCTATCTTCTGCCATGGTCGGACATTGAGCCGTGCTCAACTGCACACCTTGCAATGCAGGCAAGGACCCCTTCTTGGACTGATCCATATTGAACTTCTTCAATATCTTGTCAAGGTATGTACTCTGTGAAAGACCAATGAGGCGTCTCGATCTATCTCTATAGATCTTGATGCCTAATATATAAGCAGCTTCTCCAAGGTCCTTCATTGAAAAACACTTATTCAAATAGGCCTTTATACTTTCCAAGAATTCTATATCATTTCCCATCAATAGTATGTCATCCACATATAATATAAGAAATGCTACAGAGCTCCCACTCACTTTCTTGTAAACACAGGCTTCTCCATAAGTCTGTGTAAACCCAAACGCTTTGATCATCTCATCAAAGCGAATGTTCCAACTCCGAGATGCTTGCACCAGCCCATAGATCGAGCGCTGGAGCTTGCATACTTTGTTTGCATTCTTAGGATCGACAAAACCTTCCGGCTGTATCATATACAACTCTTTCTTAAGGAAGCCGTTAAGGAATGCCGTTTTGACGTCCATCTGCCATATCTCATAATCATAGTATGCGGCAATTGCTAACATGATTCGGACGGACTTTAGCTTCGCTACGGGTGAGAAAGTCTCATCGTAGTCAACCCCTTGAACTTGTCGATAACCCTTAGCGACAAGTCGAGCTTTGTAGATGGTCACATTACCATCCGCGTCCGTCTTCTTCTTAAAGATCCATTTATTTTCTATGGCTCGCCGATCATCGGGCAAGTCAGTCAAAGTCCATACTTCGTTTTCATACATGGATCCTATCTCGGATTTCATGGCTTCTAGCCATTTGTCGGAATCCGGGCCCGCCATCGCTTCTTCATAGTTCGAAGGTTCACCGTTGTCTAACAACATGATTTCCAGGACAGGGTTGCCGTACCACTCTGGTGCGGAACGTGTCCTTGTGGACCTACGAAGTTCAGTAACTTGATCTGAAGCTTCATGATCATCATCATTAACTTCCTCCCCAGTCGGTGTAGGCACCACAGGAACATTTTCCCGCGCTGCGCTACTTTCCGGTTCGGAAGGGGTGACTATCACCTCATCAAGTTCCACTTTCCTCCCACTCAATTCTTTCGAGAGAAACTCCTTCTCCAGAAAGGACCCGTTCTTGGCAACGAAGATCTTGCCTTCGGATCTGAGGTAGAAGGTATACCCAATAGTTTCCTTAGGGTATCCTATGAAGACGCATTTTTCCGACTTGGGTTCGAGCTTTTCAGGTTGAAGTTTCTTGACATAAGCATCGCATCCCCAAACTTTTAGAAACGACAGCTTAGGTTTCTTCCCAAACCATAATTCATACGGTGTCGTCTCAACAGATTTCGACGGAGCCCTATTTAAAGTGAATGCGGCAGTCTCTAAAGCATAGCCCCAAAATGAAAGCGGTAAATCGGTAAGAGACATCATAGATCGCACCATATCCAATAGAGTGCGATTACGACGTTCGGACACACCGTTTCTCTGAGGTGTTCCAGGCGGCGTGAGTTGTGAAACTATTCCACATTTCCTTAAGTGTGCACCAAACTCGTGACTTAAATATTCTCCACCAAGATCTGATCGTAAGAATTTTATTCTCCTGTCACGTTGATTCTCAACTTCACTCTGAAATTCCTTGAACTTTTCAAAGGTTTCAGACTTGTGTTTCATTAGGTAGACATACCCATATTTACTTAAATCATCAGTGAGAGTGAGAACATAACGATATCCTCCGCGAGCCTCAACACTCATTGGACCGCACACATCGGTATGTATGATTTCCAATAAGTTGGTTGCTTGCTCCATTGTTCCGGAGAACGGAGTCTTGGTCATCTTACCCATGAGGCATGGTTCGCACGTGTCAAATGATTCGAAATCAAGAGACTCCAAAAGTCCATCTGCATGGAGCTTCTTCATGCGCTTGACACCAATGTGACCAAGGCGGCAGTGCCACAAGTATGTGGGACTATCGTTATCAACTTTACATCTTTTGGTATTCACACTATGAACATGTGTAACATCACGTTCGAGATTCATCAAAAATAAACCATTGACCAGCGGGGCATGACCATAAAACATATCTCTCAAATAAATAGAACAACCATTATTCTCGGATTTAAATGAGTAGCCATCTCGAATTAAACGAGATCCAGATACAATGTTCATGCTCAAAGCTAGCACTAAATAACAATTATTGAGGTTTAAAACTAATCCCGTAGGGAGATGCAGAGGTAGCGTGCCGACGGCGATCACATCGATCTTGGAACCATTCCCGACGCGCATCGTCACCTCGTCCTTCGCCAGTCTCCGTTTATTCCGTAGTTCCTGTTTTGAGTTACAAATATGAGCAACCGCACCGGTATCAAATACCCAGGAGCTACTATGAGTACTGGTAAGGTACACATCAATTACATGTATATCACATATACCTTTGGTGTTGCCGGCCTTCTTGTCCGCTAAGTATTTGGGGCAGTTCCGCTTCCAGTGACCACTTCCCTTGCAATAAAAGCACTCAGTTTCAGGCTTGGGTCCATTCTTTGACTTCTTCCCAGTAACTGGTTTACCGGGCGCGGCAACTCCCTTGCCGTCCTTCTTGAAGTTCTTCTTACCATTGCCCTTCTTGAACTTAGTGGTTTTATTCACCATCAACACTTGATGTTCTTTTCTGATTTCCACCTCCGCTGATTTCAGCATCGAATATACCTCAGGAATGGTCTTTTCCATCCCCTGCATATTGTAGTTCATCACAAAGCTCTTGAAGCTTGGTGGAAGCGACTGAAGGATTTTGTCAATGACCGCGTCATCCGGGAGATTAACTCCCAGCTGAGTCAAGCGGTTGTGCAACCCAGACATTCTGAGTATGTGCTCACTAACAGAACTATTCTCCTCCATTTTACAGCTGAAGAACTTGTCGGAGACATCATATCTCTCGACCCGGGTATGAGCTTGGAAAACCAATTTCAGCACCTCGAACATCTCATATGCTCCATGTTTCTCAAAACGCTTTTGGAGACCCGGTTCTAAGCTATAAAGCATGCCGCACTGAACGAGGGAGTAATCATCAGCACGCTGCTGCCAAGCGTTCATAACGTCTTGGTTCTCAGGGATTGGTGCTTCACCTAGCGGTGCTTCTAAGACATAATCTTTCTTGGCTACTATGAGGATGATCCTCAGGTTCCGGACCCAGTCCGTATAGTTGCTGCCATCATCTTTCAGCTTGGTTTTCTCTAGGAACGCGTTGAAATTGAGGACAACGTTGGCCATTTGATCTATAAGACATAGTGTAAAGATTTTAGACTAAGTTCATGATAATTAAGTTCATCTAATCAAATTATTTAATGAACTCCCACTCAGATAGACATCCCTCAAGTCATCTAAGTGAAACATGATCCGAGTTTAACTAGGCCGTGTCCGATCATCACGTGAGACGGACTAGTCAAGATCGGTGAACATCTCCATGTTGATCGTATCTTCTATACGACTCATGCTCGACCTTTCGGTCCTCCGTGTTCCGAGGCCATGTCTGTACATGCTAGGCTCGTCAAGTCAACCTCAGTGTATTGCGTGTGTTCCGAGGCCATGTCTGTACATGCTAGGCTCGTCAACACCCGTTGTATTCGAACGTTAGAATCTATCACACCCGATCATCACGTGGTGCTTCGAAACAACAAACCTTCGCAACGGTGCATAGTTAGGGGGAACACTTTTCTTGAAATTATCATAAGGGATCATCTTACTTACTACCGTCGTTCTAAGCAAATAAGATGCAAAAACATGATAAACATCACATGCAATCAAATAGTGACATGATATGGCCAATATCATTATGCTTCTTTGATCTCCATCTTCGGGGCACCATGATCATCTTCGTCACCGGCATGACACCATGATCTCCATCATCATGATCTCCATCATTGTGTCTTCATGAAGTCGTCACGCCAACGATTACTTCTACTTCTATGGCTAACGCGTTTAGCAACAAAGTAAAGTAAATTACATGGCGTTATTCAATGACACGCAGGTCATACAAAATAATGAAGACAACTCCTATGGTTCCTGTCGGTTGTCATACTCATCGACATGCAAGTCGTGATTCCTATTACAAGAATATGATCAATCTCATACATCACATATATCATTCATCACATCTTCTGGCCATATCACATCACATAGCACTTGCTGCAAAAACAAGTTAGACGCCCTCTAATTGTTGTTGCAAGTTTTTACGTGGTTTGTAGGTTTCTAGCAAGAACGTTTTCTTACCTACGTATGACCACAACGTGATTTGCCAATTTCTATTTACCCTTCATAAGGACCCTTTTCATCAAATCCGTTCTGACTAAAGTAGGAGAGACAGATACCCGCTAGCCACCTTATGCAACTAGTGCATGTCAATCGGTGGAACCTGTCTCACGTAAGCGTACGTGTAAGGTCGGTCCGGGCCGCTTCATCCTACAATGCCGCCGAAACAAGAAACGACTAGTAGCGGCAAGAAGAATTGGCAAACTCAACGCCCACAACTGCTTTGTGTTCTACTCGTGCATAGTAACTACGCATAGGCCTGGCTCATGATGCCACTGTTGGGTATCGTAGCATAATTTAAAATTTTCCTACGCTCACCAAGATGCATCTATGGAGTATACTAGCAACGAGGGGAAGGGAGTGCATCTACATACCCTTGTAGATCGCGAGCGGAAGCGTTCCAATGAACGTGGATGACGGAGTCGTACTCGTCGTGATCCAAATCACCGATGACCGAGTGCCGAACGGACGGCACCTCCGCGTTCAACACACGTACGGTGCAGCGACGTCTCCTCCTTCTTGATCCAGCAAGGTGGAAGGATAGGTTGATGGAGATCCAGCAGCACGACGGCGTGGTGGTGGATGCAGCGGGATGTCGGCAGGGCTTCGCCGTGCTTATACGAGAGAGACAGGTGTTGCAGGGGAGGAGGGAGGCGCCCAAGGCTGTGTTGTTGCTGCCCTTCCTCCCCCCTTTATATAGGCCCCCTTGGGAGGGGGGCGCCGGCCAAACCCATCTAGGGTGGGCGGCGGCGGCCAAGGGGGGTGCCTTGCCCCCCCAAGGCAAGTGGGAAGCCTCCCACCCTAGGGTTCCCAACCCTAGGCACATGGGGGGAGGCCCATGGGGGGGCGCCCAGCCCACTAGGGGCTGGTTCCCTTCCCACTTCAGCCCACGGGGCCCTCCGGGATAGGTGGCCCCACCCGGTGGACCCCCGAGACCCTTCCGGTGGTCCCGGTACAATACCGGTAACCCCCGAAACTTTCCCAGTGGCCGAAACTTGACTTCCTATATATAATTCTTCACCTCCGGACCATTCCGGAACCTCTCGTGACGTCCGGGATCTCATCCGGGACTCCGAACAACTTTCGGGTTTCCGCATACACATATCTCTACAACCCTAGCGTCACCGAACCTTAAGTGTGTAGACCCTACGGGTTCGGGAGACATGCAGACATGACCGAGACGCCTCTCCGGTCAATAACCAACAGCGGGATCTAGATACCCATGTTGGATCCCACATGTTCCACGATGATCTCATCGGATGAACCACGGTGTCGAGGATTCAATCAATCCCGTATACAATTCCCTTTGTCAATCGGTATGTTACTTGCCCGAGATTCGATCGTCGGTATCCCAACACCTTGTTCAATCTCGTTACAGGCAAGTCTCTTTACTCGTACCGCAATGCATGATCCCGTGACTAACGCCTTAGTCACATTGAGCTCATTATGATGATGCATTACCGAGTGGGCCCAGAGATACCTCTCCGTCACACGGAGTGACAAATCCCAGTCTCGATCCGTGCCAACCCAACAGACACTTTCGGAGATACCCGTAGTGCTCCTTTATAGTCACCCAGTTACGTTGTGACGTTTGGCACACCCAAAGCACTCCTACGGTATCCGGGAGTTGCACGATCTCATGGTCTAAGGAAAAGATACTTGACATTGGAAAAGCTCTAGCAAACGAAACTACACGATCTTTTATGCTATGCTTAGGATTGGGTCCTGTCCATCACATCATTCTCCTAATGATGTGATCCCGTTAAAAATGACATCCAATGTCCATAGTCAGGAAACCTTCACTATCTGTTGATCAACGAGCTAGTCAACTTGAGGCTTACTAGGGACACGTTGTGGTCTATGTATTCACACATGTATTACGATTTCCGGACAATACAATTATAACATGAATAATAGACAATTACCATGAACAAAGAAATATAATAATAACCATTTATTATTGCCTCTAGGGCATATTTCCAACACTCTCCATAATTAGGGCTTCGATTTGCCACCACCAGGTCTCGTTCAAGTCGTTTGTACTTTTTCCGATAAAGGGTGTATTTTATTCACTTGAAATGAATCATCAAGTGGATACAAACACCATGGGCACACACCCGACATCTGCATAGTGAAGATGCGCATAGCCAACGCCAACGCACACACACAAATATACATGCCGGAAAATAGCAAAGTCAAACAACACCAAAGTGATGCCTAAGTGTTAAAAAAACTCTCGAGCGATCAAAACAACAATCAACAAACTACATCAATGACCATATCCGTAGCTACCATCTCTTGACACCATAAGGACAAGGAAGTTCTTCAACAACAACGCCTTCTGGAAGGGAACAATGCTCAAACACCACTGTAACTAGATCCAACCACCAATGGTTAGATTCTAAGTTTTCACTTTGAAGAACAAGTCGGAGCATATCCGAGCAATGCCTGCAACTAGGTAATGACACAAAAACATTGCCATTGCCAGGTATAACCAAATTAGGTCAGACCTAGGGGTTGTATCATGGAGGTCGAGACCGTGTACTCAAGAAGCACCTCCAAATTGAAGTCAATTTTTTGTTGTCGCGACCATTTTTCCTCAATCCCACCAACTATATGAGATGCACTAGAAATCTCATCGCCGTTGTTGCACAACCATACCCTTTGTGTCAAGCTGTTGTCCATAGATTGCATCTCACCACCACAAAGGAGCCTTCCGGCTACATCCTATAATATCGCCAGTAAGACCCACCGATGGCAGCTGATACGTCTCTGTCGTATCTATAATTTTTTATTGTTCCATGCCAATATTCTACAACTTTCATATACTTTTGGCAACTTTTTATACTATTTTTGGGAATAACATATTGATCCAGTGCCTAGTGCCAGTTCCTGTTTGTTGCATGTTTTATAGAATGCTTCATGTGCTTCACTTATATCTTTTGAAGTTTGGATTGCCTGTTTCTCTTCACATAGAAAACCGCCGTTTGTAGAATGCTCTTTTGCTTCACTTATATTTGTTAGAGCGTGGGCATATCTTTTGTAGAAAGAATTAAACTCTCTTGCTTCAATTATATCTATTTAGAGAGATGACAGGAAATGGTCATTCACATGGTTAGTCATAAAATCCTACATAAAACTTGTAGATCACTGAATATGATATGTTTGATTCCTTGCAATAGTTTTGCGATATAAAGGTGGTGATATTAGAGTCGTGCTAGTTGAGTAATTATGAAATTGAGAAATACTTGTGTTGAGGTTTGCAAGTCCCGTAGCATGCACGTATGGTGAACCATTATGTAACGAAGTTGGAGCATGAGGTGTTCTTTGATTGCTTTCCTTATGAGTGGCGGTCGGGGATGAGCGATGGTCTTTACCTACCAATCTATCCCCCTAGGGGCATGTGTAGTAGTACTTTGCTTCGAGGGCTAATAAACTTTTGCAATAAGTATATGAGTTCTTTATGACTAATGTGAGTCCATGGATTATACGCACTCTCACTCTTCCATCATTGCTAGCCTCTTCGGTACCGTGCATTGCCCTTTCTCACCTCGAGAGTTGGTGCAAACTTCGCCGGTGCATCCAAACCCCGTGATATGATACGCTCTGTCACACATAAGCCTCATTATATCTTCCTCAAAACAGCCACCATACCTACCTATTATGGCATTTCCATAGCCATTCCGAGATATATTGCCATGCAACTTCCATCATCATCATATTCATGACCTGAGCATTTATTGTCATATTGCTTTTGGCAACTTTTTCTACTATTTTGGGACTAACATATTGATCCAGTGCCCAGTGCCAGTTCCTGTTTGTTGCATGTTTTTTGTTTCGCAGAAAATCCATATCAGACGGAGTCCAAACGGGATAAAAACTGACGGACAATATTTTTGGAATATTTGTGATTTTTGGGAAGAAGAATCAACGCGATACAATGCCCGAGGGGGGCACGAGGCAGGGGGCGCGCCCCAGGGGGTCAGGCGCGCCCTGGACCCTCGTGGCCACTCCGTAAGGCGGTTCGAGCCCTTCTTTCGCCGCATGAAAGCTAATTTCCGGATAGAGATCGTGTCCAAAATTCAGCCCAATCGGAGTTACGGATCTCCGGTTATAAAAGAAATGGTGAAAGGCCAGATCTGAGAACGCAGAAACAGGGAGAGACAGATCCAATCTCGGAGGGGCTCTCGCCCCTCCCATGCCATGGAGGCCAAGGACCAGAGGCGAAACCCTTCTCCCATCTAGGGAGGAGGTCAAGGAAGAAGAAGAAGAAGAAGGGGGCCCCTATCCCCCTCTCTTCCGGTGGCGCCGGAACGCTGTCGTGGCCACCATCATCATCACCGCTATCTTCACCAACACCTCCGCCATCTTCACCAACATCTCCATCACCTTCCCCCCTCTATCTACAGCGGTCCACTCTCCCGCAACCCGATGTACCCTCTACTTGAACAGGGTGCTTTATGCTTCATATTATTATCAAATGATGTGTTGCCAACCTATGATGTGTTGTCATCCTATGATGTGTGAGTAGATTTTTGTTGTCCTCTCGGTGGTTGATGAATTGCTATGATTGATTTAATTTGCTTGTGGTTATGTTGCTGTCCTTTGGTGCCCATCATATGAGCGCGCGCGTGGATCACACCATAGGGTTAGTTGTATGTTGATAGGACTATGTATTGGAGGGCAAGAGTGACAGAAGCTTCAACCTAGCATCGAAATTGATGCATACGGGATTGAAGGGGGACCAATATATCTTAATGCTATGGTTAGGTTTTACCTTAATGAACGTTAGTAGTTGCGGACGCTTGCTAATAGTTCCAATCATAAGTGCATAGAATTCCAAGTAAGGGATGCCATGCTAGTAGTGGCCTTTCCCACATAAAACTTGCTATCGGTCTAGTAAAGTAGTCAATTGCTTAGGGACAATTTCGCAACTCCTGCCACCACTTTTCCACACTCGCTATATTTACTTTATTGTGTCTTTATCTAAACAGCCTCTAGTTGTTATTTACGCGCTCTTTATTATCTTGCAAACCTATCCAACAACACCTACAAAGTACTTCTAGTTTCATACTTGTTCTAGGTAAAGCGAACGACAAGCGTGCGTAGAGTTGTATTGGTGGTCGATAGAACTTGAGGGAATATTTGTTCTACCTTTAGCTCCTCGTTGGGTTCGACACTCTTACTTGTCGAAAGAGGCTACAATTGATCCCCTATACTTGTGGGTTATCAAGACCTTTTTCTGGTGCCGTTGCCGGGGAGTCATAGCGTGGGGTGAATATTCTCGTGTGTGCTTGTTTGCTTTATCACTAAGTAATTTTTTATTCGCTGTTCTTAGTTGTTTTCTATCTTTAGTTATGGATATGGAACACGAAATACCAAAAAAATTAGGTGTACTTCCTACTCATGGAGATGGGAACCTCCTAAAACCCTCGATGATCATTATGTGAAAAATATTATGTACCACTTTGATAATCCCGAGAAAACCTCATTCAATTATGTAATGGGAGACACGTTGGACCAACGTGAATACTTTAGGGATTATCGCTTGACTCAAAAAGGGAAACTATTATGGGATCAAATTTATATGTTGAAGTGGTATGCTCGGCAAGTATGCTTGAGATATGATTATACTTGTTGCTCTAGGATGAAGGCTCCACACCTTCCCTTTTCATGCAAATTTAATGATAATGAAACCTTGGCTTCTTATGCTAGAGGTATATAAGATTACTATGATGTGGAACAAATAGAAGAATTTGTTGCTTTTATGGGTGCTTATGAAATTGAATCTATGTTCAAAGAGTTTGAATATCTTTATGATGCTATTTATAGACCTGAAAATTTAGCTATCCTTAAATATTGCTATAATAATTATGAATTCAATTCCAATATTGATGCATTTATTGAGAAAGTCTCCGCTGTCCAAGAAGAGACTAATATTTTGCAGGAGTCTATGGAAGAAGGAATTGATCAAACTGTGAGCTCATTGGATGAAAAAGTTGATGAGGAGAGCGAAGAACAAAAGGAGGAAGAGCGGATTAGCTACCCGTGCCCACCTTCTAATGAGAGTAACTCTTCAACTCATACATTGTTTAATTTCCCTTCGTGCTTACCGAAGGATGGTTGCTATGATCCCGTTGATTCTCTTGAAATACCCCTTTTTGATGATGCTTGCTATGCTTGTGGCCAAGATGCCAATATGAATTATGCTTATGGAGATGAACTTGCTATAGTTCCTTATGTTAAACATGAAATTGTTGCTATTGCACCCACACATGATAGTCCTATTATCTTTTTGAATTCTCCCAACTACACTATCTCGGAGAAGTTTGCACTTATTAAGAATTATATTGATGGGTTGCCTTTTACTAATACACATGATGATTTGGTTAGATATAATATGCATGTGCTTGCTGCTCCTACTTGCAATTATTATGAGAGAGGAACTATATCTCCACCTCTCTATGTTTCCAACATGATAAAATTGCAAGAAACTGTTTATACTATGCATTGGCCTTTACTATATGTGCATGAATTGTTCTTTTATGACATGCCGATGCATAGGAAGAGAGTTAGACTTCGTCATTGCTTGATATATGCTGCTTTGTGATCACTACTAAATGCCAAATCATTGCTAATTAAAATTGGCTTTGATATACCTTGGGATCCGGGTGGATCCAATACTTGAGCACTATATGCCTAGCTTAATGGCTTTAAAGAAAGCGCTGCCAGGGAGACAACCCAGAAGTTTTAGAGAGTCATTTATTTCTGTTGAGTGCTTTTATAAAGTTTAAAAACAAAAAAATAAAGAGGGGAACACAGAACTTTTCAAAAAGGAAAGTGAAAGTGAGAGAGACAAGCATTGTTGAAGTGGGGGAGCTCCTTGAACTTTGTTCATGCTCACGGAAACTTTGTGAATCTTGATTACAGAAACTTTTCAAAAAAAATAATTATCCCCTTGTACAATTCCATTTTATTACAAAAATAATGTGCCAAAGTTTGCCTTTAGGATGTTTACAATGCTGGTTGGTTTGTGCGGTGTAGGACAGAAACTTTGGCTGTAGTGCGCGATTTTCAATTTTTTTACTGGAACGTCAAACGGTTCTGATTCTTTTAGCACTGTCTTTCTATACAAATTGTTTATTTTTCCTAATTTTGGCAGAATTTTTCAATTATCATAAGTATGGTGAATGTTCAGATTATTACAGACTGTTCTGTTTTAGACAGATTCTGTTTTTGATGCATAGTTTGCTTGTTTGATGAAACTATCGATTTATATCAGTGGATTAAGCCATGAAAATGTTATATTACAGTAGCTATAATGCAAAAACAAAATATGAATTGGTTTGCAACAGTACTTAGAGTAGTGATTTGCTTTATTATACTAACGGATCTTACCGAGTTTTTTGTTGAAGTTTTGTGTGGATTAAGTGTTCGATGATCGAGAAGGTCTCGATGTGAGGAGAAGGAAGAGAGGCAAGAGCTCAAGCTTGGGGATGCCCAAGGCACCCCAAGTAAATATTCAAGGAAACTCAAGCGTCTAAGCTTGGGGATGCCCTGGAAGGCATCCCCTCTTTCTTCAACAAGTATCGGTATGTTTTCAGATTCGTTTCGTTCATGCGATATGTGCAGTCTTGGAGCGTCTTTGCATTTAGTTTTCATTTTTCTTTTATGCACCATGCTGGTATGAGATAGTCCTTGGTTTATTTATAGAATGCTCTATGCACTTCACTTATATCTTTTGAGTATGGCTTTATAGAATGCTTCATGTGCTTCACTTATATCTTTTGAAGTTTGGATTGCCTGTTTCTCTTCACATAGAAAACCGCCATTTGTAGAATGCTATTTTGCTTTACTTATATTTGTTAGAGCGTGGGCATATCTTTTGTAGAAAGAATTAAACTCTCTTGCTTCAATTATATCTATGTAGAGAGATGACAAGAACTGGTCATTCAGATGGTTAGTCATAAAATCCTACATAAAACTTGTAGATCACTGATTATGATATGTAGTTTTGCAATATAAAGGTGGTGATATTAGAGTTGTGCTAGTTGAGTAATTATGAAATTGAGAAATAGTTGTGTTGAGGTTTGCAAGTCCCGTAGCATGCACGTATGGTGAACCGTTATGTAACGAAGTTGGAGCATGAGGTGTTCTTTGATTGCTTTGCTTATGAGTGGCGGTCAGGGACGAGCGATGGTATTTTCCTACCAATCTACCCCCCTAGGGGCATGCGTAGTAGTACTTTGCTTTGAGGGCTAATAAACTTTTGCAATAAGTATATGAGTTCTTTATGACTAATGTGAGTCCATGGATTATACACACTCTCACCCTTCCATCATTGCTAGCCTCTTCGGTACCATGCATTGCCCTTTCTCACCTCGAGAGTTGGTGCAAACTTCGTCGGTGCATCCAAACCCCGTGATATGATACGCTCTGTCACACATAAGCCTCATTATATCTTCCTCAAAACAGCCACCATACCTACCTATTATGGCATTTCCATAGCCATTCCGAGATATATTGCCATGCAACTTCCATCATCATCATATACATGACTTGAGCATTTATTGTCATATTGCTTTTGGCAACTTTTTATACTATTTTGGGGACTAACATATTGATCCAGTGCCCAGTGCTAGTTCCTGTTTGTTGCATGTTTTTTGTTTCGCAGAAAATCTATATCAGACGGAGTCCAAACGGGATAAAAACTGACGGAGAATTTTTATGGAATATTTGTGATTTTTGGGAAGAAGAATCAACGCGATATGATGCCCGAGGGGGCCACGAGGCAGGGTGGCGCGCCCTGGACCCCCGTGGCCACCCCGTAAGGCGGTTGGAGCCCTTCTTTCGCCGCAATAAAGCTAATTTCCGGATAGAGATCGTGTCCAAAATTCAGCCCAATCGGAGTTACGGATCTCCGGTTATAAATGAAACGGTGAAAGGCCAGATCTGAGAACGCAGAAATAGAGAGAGACAGAGAGACTCTTGCCCCTCCCATGTCATGGAGGCCAAGGACCAGAGGGGAAACACTTCTCCCATCTAGGGAGGAGGTCAAGGAAGAAGAAGAAGAAGAAGAAGGGGGCCCCTCTCCCCCTCTCTTCCGGTGGCGCTGGAACGCTGCCGTGGCCACCATCATCATCACCGTGATCTTCACCAACACCTCCGCCATCTTCACCAACATCTCCATCACCTTCCCCCCTCTATCTACAGCGGTCCACTCTCCCGCAACCCGCTGTACCCTCTACTTGAACATGGTGCTTTATGCTTCATATTATTATCCAATGATGTGTTGCCATCCTATGATGTGTGAGTAGATTTTTGTTGTCCTATCGGTGGTTGATGAATTGCTATGATTGAGCTTGTGCTCTTAGAGCATCTCCACTAGCCCCCCCCCCCAGAAAGGCCCCTAGTAGCACTTTTTCGTCGCCGGTGGCAAGAAAAACACCCACTCGTGCTCCCAGGATCAGTTTTTTCGCCGGATTCGTCAAATTTTAGCCCCGGCAGTCCCACCCCAAACCCAGCCCCCCGGGAGGCATCTGGGAGCGCCGGCGACATGAAAAGGCCCACATGCAGCCTCTCTCCTCTCACTTTTCACCTGACAGACACGAGCTCTCTCTCTTTCCTCGTCTTTTCTTCCAACAACCGCGCCGCTCGCCGTCTCTTGCCGCCGTGCTCGCTGCTGGGGCCGCCCTACAGCCTACTCGCACGCGCGTCCGGAGCCGTGTCAGCTTGTCCGCCGGCGTGTAGCCATGGCGTGGACGGGCCGGAGCTCGCTGCTACTCTCTGCCACACCGCGGGGTTGCGGTGGAGGTCGCCGCTCGTCGTGGCCACGCTGCTTCAACCTCCGCCATCGAGGCCGACCTGGAGGCCAGGGAGCGGACGGCCGGGACGACGTGGGCGGAGCTCGCTAGAGCGCACGGCGGCCTGGCGAAGCGCGCGACGGCCGGGACGACGACGTCCGCTACCGCGGCACCCGAGCCAGACCATGCGGCACCCCGCGCCCGCCCGCACTACTGCCGCTGCTCATCCCCGGCCGGCGCTTCAGACGCCATGGCCGGAGCTCCGCTCCTGCGCGCGGTCGTGCGTGCGCCCCTGGCCGCGCCCCCTGCCAGCTTGGCCGTGCCCCCGCAAGCACTTGCGAGCTACTGCTGCCTCCTGCGCGCCCCACCTTGCCTCTGGCCGCGGCCCTGCCTGCTGCTTGCGCCGCTGCTGCTGCTGGCCTTGCCTCTGGCCGCGCCCCCTGCCCGCTTGGCCGCCTCGGCGCCGCCGGTGACCTCCTTGGCGAAGGGGATGACTCCGCACTGCTGTCCGCGACCCCGCGGCGGCAGACCGGCGAGCGCGCGAGACATGCCGAGGGCGTGCGGTGGCCGGACCGGCAGTGGGTACGTGCGTGGGGAGGGGCAACGAGGGGATGATTTGTCACCCCAGGCTAAATCTTTCGCCGGCAGCCCCCCAAGGGGCGAAAAAAATGCCTCCTGGGGGGCTCAACGGCTGGAGATGCTCTTACATTCACATTGTATGCATTTGCACGTAGGCAAGCAAATCAAGAAATAAAGTGAGAATTTAATCAAAGTCGATCAGTTTGCCAGACAAAAATAGACTATAATGTAAGTGTTTTTTTTTACATCTTTCAGCAACATCACATCAACATACATGCAGTTTCCAGCCATTGAGAGAAATAATCAAGACCTATGGATTTGTGAGGAAGAAAGCGATAGAAGTAGAAATAATCAAGATCTAGCCCCGATCTCTGGTAAGCGTCACAAAACCGACATATATTCATGCTTAAACAACCATGCTTGGTAAAAGTAAGTGTCGAAAAGACATAGAATAAAATTACCCCATGGCGGCATTCCGCCTTTTCGTCTGTGATTCTACGTTGCCTGTGACATATGAATCGGTTTCTACAGTCTTGTGTGCTTCACTCAAGGTTCAAGATGATATCTCAGACAAAGACAGTCACACTGAGCCATCAGACAATAACGGCCACACTACTCTTGATTCTTAATCACCACTCCGAGCTGTGGAATCTCTCAAATCAATGTTCTCAGAAAAACTCTTTTAGAATCTGTAGAAGAGAGGTAGCTCATTATATACTTGTATTATCATTTTTGGAACATGTATCTCCTTTCTAGGAAGAGAAGTACATTAGAATCTCGCAGCATACAGTAATAAAAATAAATTTGGCAAGATACAATCCCTCATCCTCGCTGTAACCCCGGAACCAAAATCCATCAGAACACAATAGTTTCTAAATTCAAAAGGATAACACAAAATACACATGGCTGAAGCGCCCGGTTATTAGAATCAATAGATTTGAATCTGTACCTTACCTGATAGTAGAGCAATCTTTTTGTCCATCATTCGTTGTCTAACCGAAAACGAAAAACTACTATCGGGCATGGTGATAATGCTGCGTAATTGCTACATAATTCGTCCAAGTAACACATCCACTGATAGTCCTTCTCACTCATTCTTTACCTTTGGACATTCTTCTTCAGTTACTCATGTACTTGGATTCTAATAGCTATAGATTGTCCACCTGTGCCTTAAATGGTATCATTTTTCTTTAGTTACTCATGTACTATTTCATTACTTTGATCTGACCCTGTTCCTCTAGCTCAGGATATTTTTGTTTTTGGTAGCATTTGGCCATATGATATATTCTTCAGTTGCTAACAGAAAGATACACCGTTCTTTCCCATGGACAGGAGACAGGAGTACACACTAATTCTTGCTGGAGCACTAAACACCAGGGATCGCCATATTGGTAGTACAAATGGTAATACATTTTCAATAGAACAAGTTGTGATGGATAGTACTTCAAAACATTGGAGATGGTTTGAACCTGTGCTTGAAAGGGAGCTAGTGCCGTCAACCCCACGCAAGAACACCAGCGAGGAGATGTTGGCCGCTGAAGCACGTCCCTGTTTTACTTGCCATCCCATTCTATCGGGTGCTCCTTATCGCATCTTCATCTCTTCTTATCCCAGCGCAGAGAAGCGATGGAAGGAGGAAGTGGCGTGGAAGCTTCGGGGCGGCCGGAGTGGATGTGTAAGTCGAGGGCCCGACCTCTCTTCTCTCTCGAGTCCTAGCCTCCTAGGCGAACCTGCGGATCACCGGCGCATCCAGGAGAGACGAAGGCCGCCGCATCGAGAGGAGGAAGGATGGCGGCACGGAGGAACAGAGGAACGATCGGGGGCGATAGCGGTGAAACCTGGCAACCTGGGCTGTTATTGTCGGAGTGGGAATAAGTGGGCCTTGACGGCCCGATTACTGAGAGGAAGAGGAGAAGGTCGTTCCGCGGAGCAGCGGCCCACGAGACGGCATGCGACGCAATCAGGGACGCCCGAATTTGATCTGCATCGTACATTAGATGATCCGACGGCTGAGACAATGAAGTCACTGTGGAGGCTCCTAGGTAGCCCCGTTATACTGTTTCTCAATATCATGAATGAAAGAATGAAGATCTCTGAGCTAGCATCTGGAAGTTTGCTCTATCTTCTCTGCTGGAAAGGAATTATAAAAATAGTCTCAGCGAAGATGTGGGAAATGTACGGGGTTCAAGCATCGGGAAATATATCTTATATATTGTTTGCAAAGTTTTGAACGTCGGTACTCAATCATTATTTGATTTATGTGATACAAAATGACAATATATTAAGTAAATATTTGTAGACAAGAAACTAATTTGTGGCATACATGCTACTCCCGTTCGTTCACAAATATAACATGTTTTGAATACTTTAATATGGATTACATGCGAACTGAAATTAGTGAACAAACGCACTGACGCGTGTCTATATACATCCGGTTCACAAAAATAGTTAGAACATTTTATATTTGTGAACGGAGGAAGTAAATAAAGCCCAACTGTTTATAAGTGTATACGTGTACACAAATACTATATACATGTACACTTCTGAGCTTTCGACGTCAGTGACTTTTTTTTTTGCGGGGACGTCACTGACTTCAATTGCAAGCAAAGGTCGAGAGCAATGTAGATTCTATTTTGCAGGCACGTATCTTTCAACTCGCAGAGCTTCGACGTCACTGACTTCGATTGCACGCAATATGGTCGAGAGTAGTGTAGATACTATTTTGCAGGCACGCATCTTTTCTATCAACGTCACTCATGCTCTGTGTTCGAAAAACCCCGGCGAGATCATTTCTCAATAGAAGCAAGTTGCTGAAAGCAAACTCAGCTACATCGACGTAGGCTAAACTATTGCAACAAACCTTGTCGACAGGCTTGACCGACACGCTCTTCTGTGCGATCGCGACTGTACGTAGCACCGCCCAGCTAACTCATTATGTGCATCTAGTTTCTCCGGCGCTACTATATGTCTCTGTGTGAGGGAGAGAGGCTTTGTGAGCTATTATCCAGTAGTAAATTTGTATCTTTCCGTGTTGTTTTCAACTTTGTTAGAGCATCTACAGCCAGATACGTCAAAAAAGGCCCCTCAAACGCTCGTGGACACGCCCGGGCAGTGACCAAGCACGCCTCAAATTTCACTAGCTGCATCCGAACATCTCATACTAAATTCTTAAATCTATACAAAGACATGCAAACGAAATAAACCTACGTACTATGTCGATCACCTAGCTACTCATCGTCGAAGATGTCGACGATCTCCGTGCCCGGCTCCGGCAGCCGCAGCTTCGGCGCCTCCTCCGACTACTCCGCTCCGGCCTCCTCCGTCTCTATCTCTGCGTCGAGTTTCTTGCCAGAGGAACGCCCAGCTGGCCTCCACATAGGCCTCATTCTGGATGGACTCCAGGACGGCCTGCTGCTCCACCATCTCATCGGAGTGGGTGACGGCGAACTCCGCCTCCGCCTGCTCCATGTTGAAGCCCCACAGCTGCTGCTCTGGTTCCGGCTGCTTCGCCTCCTCCGCCTCCTCCTCTTCCCCCGGTTGCTCCTCCTTCTCCTCCAGCTCCGGCGTGTCCGGATGCAGCCCGAAAGCGATGTGGGCGGCGTGCGCGACTTGTCTAGCTCGGATCTCCTGCTGGATCTCGTAGCGGCGCTCCGGTGTGAGCGTTGCGTAGTAGGTTATCTTCCTTCGGGCCATGACGGAGTGCCGGAGCTTGGGCAGAGCGCTAGAGCGGGAGAGGGAGAAGGTGGATGGGCTCGGACCGACTGCGCGGAGACGGGGGGAGGTGGGTGGACTAGGGTTGCGAGACTCCGACCGGATTAAATAGACGGATTTGCTTTCGGGCGGCGAGCCGGAGCGGCGCTACGCGGCGATGGAGGAGACGTCCGTCGGATTACCGGGTTTCCGGGCGAGTCCGCATGAGACCGCTTCGTCAGTCCTACATGCCGGCATGCCCGGCGCCCGGGCGCCCCATATCCGCCCCATATTTAGGCTGGATATGAGGGATGCCGGTCAGCCCGATCATTTGAGGCCCATTTGAGGGGGCCGTCTGGGTCAGAAAATCAGGACCGGTCAGTGATCGGGCGGCTCGTCCGGGCGTATAAGGCAGGTCTGAGGCGTCTGGCTGTAGATGCTCTTAATTCAAGACCTGTCTCGTCTCAAACTTCCTCTTTAGAATGATCCATATATGTAAACCGTTATGCTCTAGCTAGTAGCTAGGCACACAGTGATGCTTAGATGAGACAGTTTTGACGATGTTTGGCCAACCCTTCGTTTCTTCTCGCTAATTAATTTGGTTCAGTGGAGCAACTGGTAGGTGTATACCAACTACAAATTCCTCTACGTCGTTACTGCAGTGACAGATATGTTTCTTTTTCTTAGCCAGCAAGGATATATCTGACTTTTTAATTAATTACCGCCAAGAAAATACTGGATATGTTGGCAAAAAAAAATCTTCTATGAAACCATTAAGTATGACACTTCGTGTTGGATCAAAGTTTGGTCGTTGACTATCATCAAGGAAATGAATTATAAAAAAATCTTGTAGAGCATTTCAGACAAATGTACCGCCTTTCTTTTCCTTCTTAACATAAACAATTATGTTCTACCATTTTGTAGCTAACAAGGGAGAATTAAATCATCAAACACAAATTAATGTTAACCTTTTCTTTAGAAAGGAAAGCATCATTACTACTTGCCTCTGCAGCAAGGAATGATCTGGATAACCACGGTGCAAATAAATCAGGAAAACATAAATTAGTCGCAGCTTGGTGTTACTGTTTTACGAATGATTTTAAGAAGAAAAAAAAGCATTCGGATAGCTCACCTGGCTTCTTGCCGAGTGGCTAGCTCCACGGCTTATTGGGTTGTTGGCGTGCACCAAGCTGGGTTATGCCGGGCACCTCCCCTGCTCTGTTACCAGGTTGGTGGGTAAACGTTGCTTTCCAGATTTAGGTCTCGACCACTTTTGTTGTGTTATCAGTGGCCAGTTAGGTAGGCTTGGGGAGGCTGGTTCTCAGATTGTTCGGGTCAAAGCCATGTTACTCGGTTCGTCCATTTTGGTGTTGCCTGGCATGCAGTCATGTGATGGCCCTTAACATATTACCCCAGCAAAGGATAGTTCTAAAATGAAACAACATAAGCACACTCATTGGTATCGTATTAGACAGACGATTCTGATTTTTTTCCTTTAGAAGGTTATCTGGCCTTTTGGTTGCATTTCCTGGCCAAAGTTGGTCTTTGCACCAATGGGACAACGGGTCACCTAGTATGATCAAAGACCGTGGGTGGGTGTCCTTTTGTTTCAGTTCTGCACAGAACCTTAGAATATAAATCATTTGCTAGTTGCTTGTTCTGGGAATTATAGTGGAATCAAGACGCGGGTCGTTTGGAAAGAAAGAGCTAAGGCCATGTCATTTGAAATTCATCCATTAAACCTCATCTACAAGTGCATTGCTGCTACTTTCCCCATGCTCATTTATTACATTTGTTTCATGTTGTTTAGTTGGTGAGGCACTTGTGTATAGCACTTATGCAACCACGATATCATTTCTCGATTGATAAATAGTCTACACTTACAGTTGAGTGCAAAAGTAGCGTTTTACCGGTTATGCAAGCACGTGGAGGAAAAACATGAAAATGTGTGCAGGTTTTTACTAGTTTAGATGATGATAATACTTGGAGCAGGAGATAACGGGAAATTGAGTTTGTGTCCTACATGAAATTTGACAGGTATCACCAGTCTTCAACATAGCCACACTACAATGTTCAGAGAACTATATTGCATCAGAAGGCATAAGTGGCCAAGTCGGTGAACGACAACCTTTAGTTCTTGTGTATGTGATTAGAGCGGTCGATGGCTCTCATGTGTGTACACCATTTGCGGGAAGGACGTAGTCATCGACACCGTCGAGATGACATGATCAACTACCTTATATGGATTACACTGATTGCGGACATTAGCCCCTATAACTAGGAAATCACCGCAAAGAAAATATTGTTCCTTTTTGAAAAGGTCTATGGGGATCACTTTTCCCAATGGTAATAGGCCCGACTATTCTAAGGTGACCAATTTAAAGTGGGCAAAAACATTTCGCTGTGGATTGCAGTTCTAATTTACTCTCAACGTCATTTAGAGAGAGAGAAAAATATGTAGTTAGTCAAGTCGAAAAGGCTCAAGTCACAAAAATCAACACTTTTGTCCACCTCATAACCTAGAGCCATTTTGTTTGTTGCAAATTCACCGGATTAAATGACATCATCATTCGTCGAAGTTGTACCATGGTGGTTTAGTTGGTGTGTTTCAGTTGTGGCTCACGTCCTTGTCTTTGGGTTGATCTATATATAACCGCTACTTCCAACATTGCAAAGTTCATAACAAAAAGGAAATCATAAGGTAGTAGCATATCAGTTATGATTAAGCAAGTATTCCTAAAAGCAGACACAAGTTTTCTCACATGTTGAGACGACAAGAACATATTGTTAGAGTAGGAGGTATGTCAAAATTGAGTTTGTGACAAGTTTTTTGACATGCTTGAATGACAACAACATATTGTTACACAGTCCCTATAAGTTATCTTTGTTTCCGCATCAAACTCCTACCAACCCTGAATTTTAAAAGGCTCCACGTCCTACTTGCTTGTCAATATGGTGCTCAAAGCCCACACCTTTTTATGTCACTAGAGAGTATTAATTATGTTCATTGAATTTGACGTACTCACAAATGGAAATTAAATCAAAAGGGATGCAATTCTAATTAAGAGGACTAACAGCTGAACCTGTATTGCAGGCCATCAGATCATATCATATGTATGATGTGTGCATTTTCTTTTTTTAAACAAAGGGAATATATTAATATTGCGCAGATACCACTTACAGTCAGCCTCTGCAATAGCGAAATGTCCTAAGAAAATTACGGATGCACACAGCCTAAAAACAAAACGAAAGATCCCGCTACAATGATCAATTCCTAGTAACTGCAGCAAGGCATGTATGCATTTTCTAGTGTCAAATGCTTGTTGTAGCACACTTTTAGTGACCCTCACAACTTTATAATCATCTCCTAGCTAGTGCATTCGAGCATAACTTGTTACAAACCTCTCTATTAAAAAGTGTGGAAAAACTCCATATTCTGATAGTCATTCCATCAGTCTGGTCTTGAACGGTGGATCTGGATCTCTCCATCCAATGATCTCAATTCTTCTTGCTTATTTCCTGTTTTACGTTTCAACCTCCCGAGTAGTACTCCAGTTATGGCTCACATCATAGTCGAGACCATGCATCTTCATACATCTACATGTTCTAGCCAATGTTCAGTGCCCAGTGCCCATCCATCAAGAATACCCAATGAAGGGCCATCAACAGGAAGCAACCCCAATTAATAATACCTACCGTGAATTAAGACATGTGGTCTGGACGTTGTGCTACATCAAGATATGTTAAATTCGAAAATGCATCGTGTTTTAAGTTTTTAATTACAAGTCTCCTCTTTCTACACCCCCTCCTCCACTCCTCAACATTTGAATCCTATATTTCATGCTCTGTTAAGTCATGGTTTACATGTCTTTAAGATGTGTTTGATTTCCTTCTACTCTCATTCCGCACTCGTTCTCAGTAGGCTAACACACAATATTTTCACTTGTTCGCCACATGGCATTCGAAACCTTGAGAGATCGCCTATTTTTATCATCCATCGATCAAAAAAAAGTAGACCAAATGTTCATGTATCTAAATGCATAGTTGCCTTACGTTCTTGATGCTTAGGAGGCACAGTGAATTTCACAACATCTAGAAGTCAAAAAGGATCAAGTATCTGCGAATGTAGTGCTCTCGCATTCATGAAACAGTAACAACGGGTAAAGAGAACTGCGACCCCCGCATTGCCCCCGCTCGGGCCATCTGACTTCGGACCAGCGATGGCGGTGTGGAGTGCCTTGTGGACAGGCCGGTGGCATGCGTGGTCCTGCCTCTGCTCTGATCTGATCTAGCCGGTGTGGCCTACGTGCTGCACGGTGGCAAAGATCGGTGGCAACCTATGCACACGATGCTAGATGGAGGTTCATCGAGCAGATCCGAGTGAAAAGCTTGCTCTCGGCTAGTTGCCAAGGCCGGCATGGCGGCGCTCTTCTGTGTTGTCCCCTTCTTGAAGGCATCGCCGTCGAGAATTTCCAGACCTCTGTCCGCTACATCCGGGGGAAACCCTACATCAGTCGATCAGATGACGTCGGCACTCTTGTGTCATTCCTCCCATGGGGGCATCATTCTTGGAGTTGTGCATTGGCTCGAGGGACCAGTGGACAATTTCAACGGCTGAGCGGCGTTTCATGTGACGCATCAACGACGTGGTGACTCGGCGGCGTGGCGCCGTAGGGTCTCAGTGAAGGA
The DNA here is from genome assembly GCF_018294505.1 of Triticum aestivum. Taxonomy (NCBI): domain Eukaryota; kingdom Viridiplantae; phylum Streptophyta; class Magnoliopsida; order Poales; family Poaceae; genus Triticum; species Triticum aestivum. The sequence continues at coordinate 544,686,640 of NC_057814.1, forward strand.
TGCGTGATGATGGATGTGCGTAGGGAGGTGGCGTTGTCTAGCACCGTGGTGGTGTCGACGGCAAGCCTGGCAACGTCAATGCATCGGTACTTGCTCTGAAGATGGATCGATGAAAGAAGGTGGCAGCGGCCTCTACAGCGTGTGCCCGCTAAGAGTGTGTTGGACCGGTATCTGCCCCGGACCCTGCGATTGCAACTTGGTTGAGTTCTCCGGTTTTAGATGTTAGGTTTTGGTGTGAGGTTTGGGCTGGCGGCCCCGATAATACACACCCCTTCATCAAGTTGATGGGAGTAACGTCGGATGATGCCAAGATGATGGCTTTAGATTTATTGATGTATTGCTTTGTAAAGTCTTGATGAATAAGTAATAAAATGGTTGCATGCATCGCCTGATGCAGGCAGAGGCCCGGGGTCGTTCTCCTTTTCGAAGAAAAAAATCTACGAATGTAGATCTTAAATCAAAATGCAGTATCAACCACCGCACTAGTGCAATCATGCTGGATCAAAGTTTGGTCATTGACTATCATCACGGAAATGGATACTAACAAAATTTGGTAGAGCTTTTCACACATATGTACCGCCTATGATTTTATTGTTGAAAATAAATAATTACGTTCAACCATTGTGGACTTAATAAGATAGAATTAAATCATTAAGCTTAACCTTTTCTTTAAGGGAAGCATCATTACTACCAGCCTCTGCAGCAAGGAATGATCCGGACAACCACCACAGATAAATCAGCCAAACACAAATTAGTCGCAACTAGTATATCCAAAGGCTCTAGTTTTCTTTCTATTTTTCATAACTAAAAACGCAACACAACTCAAACAGGTCTCCCAATAATCTGCTCAATTTTCTTCCTACGTAGGGTCAGTAGCCCTCCTTTAATTAGGGCCTCGATTTGCCACCACCAGCTCTCGTTCAAGTTGGTTGTGCTATCTGGAATCTACATTTGTCTGTGTCTATTGTACATGCCATCCGACATGTAAAGATAGTTAGGCATTGTATAGCAACTTGCATAAGTACGTGACCCGGCCTCCCTTCTTGCACCCTCCAAGAGCTGTGAAGCACCCAAATGTTCATAGCCGACCCATCTACGATCTCCGGTTAGTATCCTTATCCATGAAATGCAAATTTGGTTTCTTTTACGCTTTAAACTTTCAGTGTACCACACCTTGTCATACTCGTCCATGGGAGTGTATTGGGCATGATGGATATGGGTTGATGGCCTGTGGGACAGGGCCGATGACTTGCCTCCGCTAGCTAAAATGAAAGCAGCTTCTGCTAAGTGAGACATCGAACAGAAAGGAATTGAACATGTCTTGTTCCTCTGCCCTTCCGTACTACTCTGAATCCTTTGCTTTTCGGTGGCTGCTCTCCACAAACAACAAGTGTCCCTCGGTGGCAGCTCTTCACAAGATGTATTTATATCATCGACATTTTGTTCGACGATGCCGTGGCCTGAGGCTATGACACATCTCTCTCCATCCCCATCGTTGTTTTGGTACCCATTGACACAGATATTTGCCCCTGCCTTTTAAGATCCACTTGCATCCCATATCCTTAAAAGGAGCCTCTTTCCTTATTCCCACTCATTCCACACATGTACCATTCAAAATTATCACCTTGCATGTGGCGGGGGTTCAGCACCTATGGTTTTATGATCTTCTTGATCCTACTTGCCACCCGTGATGTTATAAAATACCATGATGAATAATTTGTGTATGTGCTCGGACTCCTAGGAATAGGAGGAATGGGGAAGCTCACTATATCCATGCCACTTAGTATATCGTGAGTCAAAGAATGAAGATCTATGAGCTAGCGTGTAGAAGTTTGCTCTTTATTCTATGCTCGAAAGGAATTATAAAAATGGTCTCGACGAAGATCTGTGAAATGTACGAAGTTCCAGTATGTGGAAATATAAGAAATATATTGCTTACAAAGTTTTGAACGTCGGTACTCAATCAATATTTGACTTATGTGATACAAAATGACAATATTAGGTAAATATTTGTAAACAAGAAACTATTGGCAATAATTTTACAGCATGCTACTCCCTCCGGTCACGAATATAAGACGTATTGGATACTACAATATGGACTACCACATGCAAACTGAAATTAGTGAACAAACGCACTGACACATGTCGATATACATCCGATTCAGACAAAAGTTAAAACAAATAAAGCCCAACTGTTTATAAGTGTATACGTGTACACAAATACTATATACATGTACACATCTGAGCTTCGACGTCACTGACTTCGATTGCACGCAATATGGTCGAGAGTAGTGTAGATACTATTTTGCAGGCACGCATCTTTTCTATCAACGTCACTCATGCTCTGTGTTCGAAAAACCCCGGCGAGATCATTTCTCAATAGAAGCAAGTTGCTGAAAGCAAACTCAGCGACATCGACGTAGCCTAAACTATTGCCACAAACCTTGTCGACAGGCCGTATAACTTCTTCGCAGCCTACGCGTGATGATTTTGACTGACACGCTCTTCTGTGTGATCGCGACTGTACCTGTACGCAGCACCGCCCAGCTAACTCATTCAGTGCATCTAGTTTCTCCGGCGCTACTATATGTCTGTGTGTGTGAGAGAGAGAGAGGGGCTTTGTGAGCTGTTAGTTGTCCAGTACATTTGTATCTTTCCGTGTTGTTTTCAACATTGCTAATTCAAGACCTGTCTCGTCTCGAAATTTCTCTCTAGAATGATCCATATATGTAAATAGTCGTGCACTAGCTAGTAGCTAGGCACACAGTGATGCTTAGATCAGATAGCTTTGACGATGTTTCGCCAACCCTTGGTTTCTTCTCGCTAATTAATTTGGTTCAGTGGAGCAACCGGTAGGTATATACCAACTACAAATTCCTCTCCGTCGTTAGTGCAGTGACAGATATGTTCCTTTTTCTTAGCCAGCAAGGATATATCTGATTTTTTAAATAATTACCGCCAAGAAAATATCGGATATGTTGGCAAAAAAAAATCTTCTATGAAACCATTAAGTATGACACTTCGCGCTGGATCAAAGTTTGGTCGTTGACTATCATCAAGGAAATGAATTATAACAAAATCTTGTAGAGCATTTCAGACATATGTAACACCTTTTCTTTTCCTTTTTAACATAAACAATTATGTTCAACCATTTTGTAGCTAATAAGGGAGAATTAAATCATAAAACACAAATTAAGGTTAACCTTTTCTTTAGAAAGGAAAGCATCATTACTACTCGTCTCTGCAGCAAGGAATGATCTGGATAACCACGGTACAAATAAATCAGCAAAACATAAATTAGTCGCAGCTTGGTGTTACCGTTTTACGAATGATTTTGAGAAAAAATCATTTGGATAGCTCACCTGGCTTCTTGGCGAGTGGCTAGCTCCACGGCTTATTGGGTTATTGGCGTGCACCAAGCTGGGTTATGCCGGGCACCACTCCTGCTCTGTTACCACGTTGGTGGGTGAATGTTGCTTTCCAGATTAAGGTTTGGACCACTTTTGTTGTGTTATCGGTGGCCGGTTAGGTAGGCTTGGGGAGGCTGGTTCTCGGATTGTTCGGGTCAAAGCCCTGTTGCTCAGTTCGTCCATTTTGGTGTTGCCTAGCATGCAGTCATGCGATGGCCCTAACCTATTACCCTAGCAAAGGATAGTTCTAAAATGAAACAACATGAGCACACTCATTGGTATCGTATTACGTAGATAATTCTGATTTTTTTTCCTTTAGATGGTTATCTGGCCTTTTGGTTGCATTTCCTGGCCAAAGTTGGTCTTTGCGCCAATGACACAACGGGTCACCTGGTATGATCAAAGACCGTGGGTGGGTGTCCTTTTGTGTCAGTTCTGCGCACAACCTTAGAATATAAATTATTTGTTAGTTGCTTGTTCTAGGAATTATAGTGGAATCAAGACGTGGGGTCGTTTGGAAAGAAAGAGATAAGGCCATGTCGTTTGAAATTCATCCATTAAACCTCATCTGCAAGTGCATTGGTGCTATTTTCCCCACACTCATTTATTACATTTGTTCCATGTTGTTTAGTTGGTGAGGCACTTGCGCATAGCACTTATGGAACCACGATATCATTTCTCGATTGATAAATAGTCTACACTTACGATGGAGTACAAAAGTAGCATTTTACCAGTCATGCAAGCACATGGAGGAAAAACACGAAAATTTGTGCAGGTTTATACTAGTTGAGATGATGATAATACTTGAAGAAGGAGGTAACGGGAAATTGAGTTTGTGTCCTACATGAAATTTGACTGGTATCACAAGTCTTCAACGTAGCCACACTACAATGTTCAAAGAACTATATTGCATCAGAAGGGCAAGTGGGTGAACGACAACCTGTAGTTCTTGTGTATCTGATTAGAGCGGTCGATGGCTCGCATGTGTGTACGCCATTTGAGGGAAGGACGTAGTCATCGACACAATCGACATGACATGATCAACTATACGATAGTTTATACACTTACCTTATATGGATTACACTGATTGCGGACATTAGCCCCTATAACTAGGCAATCACTGGAAAGAAAATAAGGTTACTTTTTGAAAAGGTCTATAGGGATCACTTTTCCCAATTGTAATAGGCCCGACTATTTTGAGGTTACCAAGTTAAAGTGCAAAAACATTTCACTGTGGATTGTAGTTCTAATTTACTCTCAATGTCATTTGGAGAGAGAGAAAGAGAAATATGCAGTTCGTCATGCCGAAAACGGTCATGTCACAAAAATGAACACTTTTGTCCACCTCATAACCTAGAGCCATTTTGTTTGTTGCAAATTCACCGCATTAAATGACATCATAGTTCGTCGAAGTTGTACGATGGTGGTTTAGTTGGTGTGTTTCACTTGTGGCTCACGTCCTTGTCTTTGTGTTGATCTATATTTAATCGCTACTTCCAACATTGCAAAGTTCATAACAAAAAGGAAATCATAAGGTAGTAGATTATCAGTTGTGATTAAGCAAGTATTCCTAAAAGCAGATGCAAGTTTTCTCACATGTTGAGACGACAAGAACATATTGTTAGAGTAGGAGGTATGTGGAAATTGAGTTTGTGACAAGTTTTTTGACATGCTTGAGTGACAACAGCATATTGTTACACAGTCCCCGTAAGTTATCATTGTTTCCGCGTCAAACTCGTATCAACCATGAACATTAAAAGGCTCCACGTCCAACTAGCTTGTCAATATGGCGCTGAAAGCCCAAACCTTTTTATGTCACTGGGGAGTACTAATTATGTTCATTGAATTTGAACTACTCACAAATGGAAATTAAATCACAAGGGATGCAAATCTAATTAAGAGGACTAACCGCTGAACCTGTATTGTAGGCCATCAAATCATATCATATGTATGATGTATCCATTTTCTTTGTTTTTTCTCAACAAAGGGAATATATTAATATCGCGCAGATACCAATTACACTCAGCCTCTGCAACAACGAAATGTCCTAAGGAAATTACGGATGCACATAGCCCAAAAACAAAACGAAATATCCTGCTACAATGATCAATTCCTAGTAACTGCAGCAAGGCATGTATGCATTTTCTAGTGCCAAATGCTTGTTGTAGCACACTTTTAGTGCACAACTTTCATGATCATCTCCTAGTGCATTCAAGCATACCTTGTTACAAACCTGTCTATTAATGTGTCGAAAAACTCCATATTCCGATAGTCATTCCATCAGTCTGTGGTCTTGAACAGTGGATCTGGATCTCTCCATCCAATGATCTCAATTCTTCTTTTTTATTTCCTTTTTTACATTTCAACTACTGAGTAGTACTCCAGGTATGGCTCACATCGTATCCGAGACCATGCGGCTTTATACATCTACGTGTTCTAGCCAATGTTCAGTGCCCAATGTCCATCCATCAAGAATACCCAACGAAGGGCCATCAACAAGGAGCAACCCCAATTAATAACACCTACCGTGAATTAAGACATGTGGTCTGGATGTTGTGCTACATCAAGATATGTTAAATTTGAAAATGCATCGTGTTTTAAGTTTTTAATTACAAGTCTCCTCTTTCTACACCCCCTCCTCCACTCCACAACATTTGAATCCTAGATTTCATGCTATGTTAAGTCATGGTTTACATGTCTTTAATATGTGTTTAATTTCTTCTCTACTCTCATTCCGCACTCGTTCTCAGTAGGATAACACACAATATTTTCACTTGTATGCCAGATGGCATTGAAAACCTGGAGAGATCGCCTAGTTTTATGATCCATCGATCAAAAAATAGACCAAATGTTCATGTATCTAAATGCATAGTTGCATTACGTTCTTGATGCGTAGGAGGCACAGTGAATTTCACAACATCTAGAACTCACAAAGGATCATGTATCTACGAATGTAGTGCTCTCGCACGCACGAAAAAGTAACAATAGGAAAATAGAACTGCGACCCCCGCATTGCCCCCGCTCAGGCCATCTGACCTCAGATCAGCGACGACGGTGTGGAGCGCCTTGTGGACAGGCCGGTGGCATGCGTGTTCTTGCCTCTAGTCTGATCTGATCTAGCCGGTGTGGCCTGCGCGCTGCATGGTGGAAGAGATCAGTGGCAGCCTATGCACACGATGCTAGATGGAGGTTCATCGAGCATATCCGGGTGAAAACCTTGCTCTCGGCTAGTTGCCAAGGCCGGCAATGGCGGCGCTCTGTTGTGCCGTCCCCTTCTTGAAGGCATTGCCGTCGAGAATCTCCAGACCACTGCCTCTACATCTGGGGAAAACCCTAGATCAGTCGATCAGATGATGGCAGCACTCTTGGGTCATTCCCCCCATGGGGCATCATTATTTGATTTCTGCATTGGCTCGAGGGACCAGTGGACAATTTCAGCGGCTAACTCATTCAGTGCATCTAGTTTCTCCGGCGCTACTATCTGTGTGAGAGAGAGAGGCTGTTTTCCAGAACATTTGTATCTTTCCATGTTGTTTTCAACTTTGTTAATTCAAAACCTGTCTCCGTCTCGAGCTTCCTCTCTAGCATGATCCGTATATGTAAATAGTCGTGCACTAGCTAGTAGCTAGGTACACAGTGATGCTTAGATCAGATAGCTTTGACGATGCTTGGCCAACCCTTCGTTTCTTCTCCCTAATTAATTTGGTTCAGTGGAGCAACCGGTAGGTATATACCAACTGCAAATTCCTCTACGTCGTTAGTGCAGTGACAGATATGTTTCTTTTTCTTAGCCAACAAGGAAATATCTGATTTTTTAAATTAATTATCGCCAAGAAAAATATCGGATATGTTGGCAAAAAAAATCTCCTATGAAACCATTAAGTATGATACTTCATGTTGTTGTTTTAACATGTGGGGAGTATGGAACACGAGACTTAATTAAAAATATCAAGTCTCATACTAAAATTCGATACACATGACCCCGTGTAGATTAAACTCTACAAGCCCCCCTCATCGTAATTTTTTTTTCAACTATGGTTGAACTCAAAGACTCTGAAGCTTAACTTCAATCGACGATCAACATACTTAGGAGCAGCATAAAAGAAATTTTTTGTTTGAATTTTCATCAAAGAACTTCGGAAAGCCAAATCTTTGTAACATCATTCCTACCTACCGTCGAGATCAAAACTTCACAATTAATTAGAAGACTCACAACATGAGCGTCTAGTAATTAAAGCTCTCTAATCACTCTGCATAACGCCGCAATTCACCATGTGCACTAATCATACCTGCATGTACTCATATATTTGCTCATAATGCCACTGTACGGGAACATTTTACACAACAAAAAATTATGCTACACGATCACACCTAGAAATACTATGCCGATGAGGAGTAGCGATCAAACGCACCACCTAACAGAGCAGTGGAAGCAAAATAAGTTGGTGTAGCGTGAAAACTCCCACAGTTAGGTTATATCTCCCAGACGTGATAATTTTTTCGAGACGATCCACTGATCTAGTGTTGAAGTAGACAACCCATCCAAGGTATCATGTTCCATAGTAGTAATCCGCTAGCACTCTGACGTCCAGAAAGAAGAGCTCCGAGGAAATTAGAGAGATAAATCCTCGAAACGTTTCCTCCTAATTAGGAGTCTAATCTTGTTAGACCAAACAGAGCGGGATTAGAACTTGTCTGATTAGAAGTCTAAAGTTTTAGACAAATTCGATTGGTATTAGAGCGCAGCTATGTGGAGTAGATCCCCTTACGATTTGGTGTGTCTCAAGGGAGATCTCTCCCCATGTATATATAGGTGGGAAAGGGCCAAGGGGTAAGCCGAATTGGGGTGGAACCACCCCTTCCATCCATCTTTGGGGGGGGGGGGGGGATGAAGGTGCTACCTTTTCGGCCTTTAGGCCAACTTGGGCCTGCCTTTTAGGGTTGGCCCAAGAAGGACTTCTCTCCCATAAAATATTCTGTTTTCAGACATGCTATACGTTTCCAAAATACCTAAAACCCTCCCGGAGGCAATCAGAGTACTCATGGATTAATTCAGAACAATTTTGGTGCTTATTTTCTCAGGCTTTAGTTCTTGTCTTAATTATTACCCATTAAGCACTTGAACATGCAAGGAGGGAGGTCCAAACCAAGCATATGGTAGATCGTCGTGGCGGTCATTGTCGACTAGACAAGAATCAGACGCCACGCATGAGGAGGCTGTCCTTCCAGGTTGGGATGTGGTTGGTGACGTAATCAATGAGGGGTTTTGCAGTTCCGTGCAGGGCATCGCCGCAACTGCCAAAGGGAGACCAAGGTATTTAATCAGGAATTCTCGCAATTGACGGACGAGCTTCGCGATCACAGACGCAAGGTCCAAGCTTGGATAACGAATCGGCGAGAGTTAATTCTTGGCCAGATTGCAACATAGGCATGAGGCATCCCCGAAGCATGTCAGGAGCTCCATCGTCGCAGTCACCTCATCTAGTGCATGCCGAGGGAACAAGAACATTACAATGCAAGGTGTTATTGCACAAAAAGAAATGTGTAATTGAAACAAGTACAAAACTAGAAGAGTAACAGGAAAATGGTGACTGAAAGTTCTGAAAAGTGACCCAAACTTACACAAGTTTTTGAAATCACAAAAGTAACTGAAACTTCACAAAACAAAATGAGTTAAACACGTTTGCACACACAAAAAAGGCTCAAAATCAATATGGCTCCTGCATTTTAGTACTGCTTATAAATTTAGGAGAGTCTAGTTAATACAAGTCCATGCTGCTTTAAATTCATCAATCAACCATCATCTACAATGTAGTGAATTAGTGCTCATTTTTCCAGCTCTCTCATTGCATTTGTATGACAGTTATTCAGTTGGGTGAAGGCACTTATCCACCCTCTCCCTCGTCCCCTAGCTAATAAATAATCGACACTTCTAGTGCTACAGAGTCCATAAGAAGAAGAAAGTGTTCTATGTTGCTAGTTGTGCTTGTGCAAGCATGGGGAAGATATCCGTGAAAATTGGTGCAATGTTTGACATGTTGAGACACAAGAATACATGGGAGTAGGAGGTAACAGGAAACTTAATTTATGCCCAAAAAGAAAGAACTGTCGAAAAAATGAAGGATTTTGGGCTGCCAGCGCTGGAGCTGCAGGTGAACGAACTGTGAACTACATGAACTGCAAGTATGTAGTTGTTTGACCGCTACTTTGAGGATGTTTGAGTATGCCCCAGGATCGTATTTGCAAATGCTAAGCTGGAGGTTTGAGGATATTTCAGGACGTTTCGATGACCAGTGTGTGCAATGGGTTTCCTGGGCGTGCTTGGACTCACATTCCCTTTGTTTTTGTCTGCTGTAATCTCAGTACATTGTATCTCTGTTGTGCTTTTTAATGAAAATAGGATTAGCCTGGTTTAAAAAGAAAAATGTTATTCAGCAAGAGCTTATTGGCCCCCAGGAGCGTCCTCCTGGTGACTCACCTATTTTCATCCCTACAATGAGGTCGTTTGAGTATGTAAGCCCTAGTGTGCTTATAGCTTCTTTACTTTGGTTAGAAGCTCACAACACACGCAATAAAAAGTTCATAGTTGTATTGAGGTCATCCATAGAATCTGTCTTGGATAGGATAACATTGTATTATTTTCAATTTGGGGTGGCCGGTAGAAATGAGTTTCCATCGCGAAAAAATTCAAAGAATTTTCTGATTTGCCGGCTATTATTTTGTGTCTTTGAATTTTCTGTGTATGGTCGGTTGTGTGTGTGTAACTAATACAATTAATTTATGTGAGGATAGAATGAGGAAAGGGAGGACTGAAGGGAATTTATGTTGGGTTTGGGATGGACCTGAGTGTTAGGGCGACGTATCGGACATGTCTAGATAGCCTCATTTCTTCCCCACATATGATCTGGGTTTAGGAGTTGGATAGTCCAGAAATTTGACAAAACTCTAAGAGTCAACTTCGAAACATTCGGCGGGCATTTTTGTGTCCCAACATGTCTGGACTATTCACCTGGACATATGGAGAAGAAATAAGCTTCGCCATTGGAGATTCCCACTTCCTTCCCTCTCCCCCCCTCTTTCCTTCCCCCTCGGTTATATATGGCGGGGGCGCGCGACTTCGGAGGGACTCCAAGTAGGATTCCTCCTACTTGGGCTCCTCCTATGGCTGCTCCTCCCTCCCTCCCACCTATATATATGTGTGTGTGGGGGGGGGGGGGGCTAGCACACATCAGACAATTGCCTAGCCGTGTGTGGCGCCCCCCTCCACCGTTTACACCCCCGGTCATATTTTCGTAGTGCTTAGGCGAAGCCCTGCGGAGATCACTTCACCATCACCGTCACCACGCCGTCATGTTGACGGAACTCATCTACTAGCTCGACGTCTTGCGGGATCAAGAAGGTCAGGGACGTCACCGAGCTGAACATGTGCAGAATGCGGAGGTGCCGTGCGTTCGGTACTGCTTACGGTCTATGAGGGTACGTCGACACACTCTCCCCTCGTTGCTATGCATCTCCATGGATATATCATTGCATGTGCGTAGAATTTTTTGCTTTTTCCATGCAATGATTCCCAACAGTTCTGCTTGCAAAGTTTTTCGAACAGATTCATCAGGTCCTTATTTCTGAACTGCAAGAAGAAATTAGCCCCCAAATGGCTGCTACTTCTTGAGCTTGCGTTGGTTTTTCTCTTGAAGAGGAAATGATGATGCAGCAAAGTAGAGATAAGTATTTCCCTCAGTTAGAGAACCAAGGTATCAATCCAGTAGGAGACAACGCATAAATTACCAATACCTGCACAAACAATCAAACACTTGCACCCAACGCGATAAAGGGTTTTTCAATCCTTTCACGGTCACTTGCAAATGTGAGATCTGATAGAGATAGATAAAACTAAACAAAAGATAAAATAAATATTTTGGGGTTTTTGGTTTATAGATCGGAAAGTAAAAGATTTCAAAATAGTACTCCCTTCGTTTTGAAATAGATGACTCAACTTTGTACAAAGTCATCTATTTCGGAACGGAGGGAGTAGATCGGAAACTTATATGATGGAAAATAGACCCAGGGGCCGTAGGTTTCACTAGAGGCTTCTCTCAAGATAGCAAATAATACGGTGCGTGCACAAATTACTGTCGAGCAATTGATAGAAAATCGCAAACTTATGACGATATCTAAGGCAATGATTATGAAATATAGGCATCACGTCCGTGTCAAGTAGACCGACTCCTGCCTACATCTACTACTATTACTTCACACATCGACAGACTCCTGTCTGCATCTTGAGTATTAAGTTCATGAAGAACAGAGTAACACTTTAAGTAAGATGACATGATGTAGAGGAATAAACTCAAGCAATATGATGTAAACCCCATCTTTTTATCTCGATGGCGACAATACAATACGTTCCTCGCTACCCCTACTGTCACTGGGTGAGGACACCGCAAGATTGAACCCAAAGCTAAGCACTTCTCCCATTGCAAGAAAAACCAATCTAGTTGGCCAAACCAAACCGATAATTTGAAGAGAATTACAAAGATATCAAATCATGCATAAAAGAATTCAGAGAAGATTCAAATAATATTCATAGATAAGCTGATCATAAATCCACAATTCATCGGATCACGACAAACACACCGCAAAAGAAGATTACATCGGATATATCTCCAAGAACATCGAGGAGAACATGGTATTGAGAATCAAAGAGAGAGAAGAAGCCATCTAGCTACTAGCTATGGACCCATAGGTCTGTGGTAAACTACTCACGCTTCATCGGAAGGGCAATAGAGTTGATGTAGAAGCTCTCCGTTATCAAATTCCCCTCCGGCAGGATGCCGGAAAAGGCCCCAAGATAGGATCTCACGGGAACAGAAGGTTGCGGCCGTGGAAAAGTGTTTTTGTGGATGCTTCTGGTGGTTTGGGAATATATGTGAATATATAGGAGGAAGATCTAGGTCATGGGGGAACCGAGGGGCCCACAAGATAGGGGGCGCGCCCTACCCCCCTGGGCGCGCACTTCACCCTTGTGGCCGCCTCGTGGCTCTTCTGACTTGCACTACAAGTCTCCTGGGTGTCTTTTGGTCCAAGAAAAATCATTGTGAAGGTTTTATTCTGTTTGGACTCCGTTTGGTATTCCTTTTCTGCAAAGCTCAAAAACAAGGAAAAAAACAGAAACTGACACTGGGCTTTAGTTTAATAAGTTAGTCCCAAAATTAATATAAAATAACATATTAATGCATATAAAACATCCAAAACACATAATATAATAGCATGGAACAATAAAAAATTATAAAAACGTTGGAGACGTATCAATGGCGCATGCACCAACGGCTTTGCAAGTCCTGCCATGGAGTTTGTTCCTCAGGGCTGGGTTTGTCAGTATCCTTATCGCACTGAGTATACCTGCATGTCATGAAGGATGCACACATTGGGCATCTCCTTCACAACTGATATTTTCAACTTCCTGAAGAACCATGTCCAACTTTCAATGTTCTCACTCTTCGCAAAAGCAAATGCGAGTGGGACAACTTGATTTTGGCCGTCTTGACCTATGGCTGTCAGGATCTGACCCTTGTACTTGCTAGTGAGAAAAGTACCATCTACACATATCACCGGTCGGCAATGCCTGAAAGCTTCGATGCATACACCGAAAGAGAAGAAGAGACGATGCAGCACCCTCATAGTTGGGTACTCTGGCATGAAGAGGTCTTGGATATCGATATAGGTGTCTGGATTCTGCTGCTGCAGTGTGTGGAGGAGCTAGACAACAGAGTCGTATGCATCAAAATAAGAACCAAATCTCCTCTCAAGCGTCGTATGCTTAGCCCTACAAGCCTTGCCATAAGAAATTCTGTACTTGAACCTGGCGAAGACTTTTGTCTGGATTGCCTTCACTTCCATAGCTTTGCCCTCCACTATCTCATTGTAAAACAACCAAGCAATAAGCGTCGATGAAAGGTTGGCATGATCTTGAGGGATGCAGGGAATAAGACAAGTGTGATTACTAAGTCACTTATCACCCAACTTGTGCCATTCTTAGGGAGATAGCCGTGCACCCTGGCCGGACAATCTGCGTTCTTGCATACCATTGTCAGGTATTTCTGACTTGACACCTGAGCAGTGAAAACCCTTTGCGTGGACATTGCCCATTTAATTATTGCATCCTTCAGAGCTTCCTTGGTGGGATACATAGCACCCGTCGCAATATTGTTCTGGTGATATTGCCAGGCAGAATCATGTCCATCATTCACGATCATCATAGATGAGAAGTCATGATTCATGATGCAGGATTCGGGACCTCCTCCGCATCTTCCTCAGCCAACTAGCTAGAATCATCGGCATGAACCCTCTCAAAATTGGTGTCTTCTTCTTCCATCACATTCTGCATGTGCCCATCTACATCGTCAGCGTCCACCTCGCCACTGTAATCACCATCGGCATTTCCTCCTTCTACCTGACTACTTTGCTCTGGTTCGTAACCACCGGCATTTCCTCCTTCTACCTGACTGCTCTGCCCTGGTTCGTAACCATCATGTCCAGCATTTGACATAGATAACTGCACCCCTTCACTGCTCTGGCCAGGATCATAGCCACCCGCACCTTCATGTGCAGTGACCTCCTTCACGACGGGAAGCACTAAGGCAACAGGATTGCATTCCCTGCGTTCACAACCTTGTAACCACCGCACCCACTCGGAGTCTCACTCTATTGGCCTCAGATAAAAATAAACTATTGAACTTGACTGTGTCCACAATGCATGAACACCAACGGTGTGTGTTTCAGTATCAAGACCTAAACTTGTTGTATTCCTTTCTTTCAACTGACTGACAGATGATACGTCTCCAACGTATCTATAATTTTTTATTGTTCCATGCTATTATATTATCCATCTTGGATGTTTTATATGCATTTATATGTTGTTTTATATGATTTTTGGGACTAACCTATTAACCTAGAGCCCAGTGCCAGTTTCTGTTTTTCCTTGTTTTTGACTTCTACAGAAAAGGAATACCAAACGGAGTCCAATTGACGTGCCAATTTTTGATGATTTTTATGGACCAAAAGAAGCCCCCAGAGTAAAAGAGTTGGGCCAGAAGAGTCCCGAGCCATCCACGAGGGTGGAGTGCGCGCCCTACCCCCCTGGGTGCGCCCCCTATCTCGTGGATGACTTGGAGACCCCCCTGACGTGAGACCGACGCCAAAAGTTCCTATAAATACAGAAACCCCCAAAAAGAAACCTAGATTGGGAGTTCCGCCGCTGCAAGCCTCTGTAGCCACCAAAAACCAATCGGGACCCTATTCCGGCACCCTGCCGGAGGGGGGATCCATCACCGGTGGCCATCTTCATCATCCCGGCGCTCTCCATGACAAGGAGGGAGTAGTTCACCCTCGAGGCTGAGGGTATGTACCAGCAGCTATGTGTTTGATCTCTCTCTCTCTCTCTCTCTCTCTCTCTCTCTCTCGTGTTCTTGATTTGGCACGATCTTGATGTACCACGAGCCTTGCTATTATAGTTGGATCTTATGATGTTTCTCCCCCTCTACTCTCTTGTAATGGATTGAGTTTTCCATTTGAAGTTATCTTATCGAATTGAGTCTTTAAGGATTTGAGAACACTTGATGTATGTCTTGCATGGGATACCCGTGGTGATAATGGGGTATTCTAATGATTCGCTTGATGTATGTTTTGGTGATCAACTTGCGGGTTCTGTGACCATGGGAATCTATGCATAGGGGTTGGCACATGTTTTCGTCTTGACTCTCCGGTAGAAACTTTGGGGCACTCTTTGAAGTTCTTTGTGTTGGTTGAATAGATGAATCTGAGATTGTGTGATGCATATCGTATAATCATACCCACGAATGCTTGAGGTGACATTGGAGTATCTAGGTGACATTAGGGTTTTGGTTTATATGTGTCTTAAGGTGTGTTGTTTTACTATGAACTCTAGGGCTGTTTGTGACACTTATAGGAATAGCCCAATGGATTGATCGGAAAGAATAACTTTGAGGTGGTTTCGTACCCTACAATAATCTCTTCATTTGTTCTCCGCTATTAGTGACTTTGGAGTGACTCTTTGTTGCATATCGAGGGATACTTATATGATCCAATTATGTTATCTTTGTTGAGAGAACTTGCACTAGTGAAAGTATGAACCCTAGGCCTTGTTTCGAAGCATTGCAATACCGTTTCTGCTCACTTTTATCGCTTTCTACCTTGCTGTTTTTATATTTTCAGATTACAAATACCCATATCTACCATCCATATTGCACTTGTATCACCATCTTTTCGCCGAACTAGTGCACCTATACAATTTACCATTGTATTGGGTGTGTTGGGGACACAAGAGACTCTTTGTTATTTAGTTGCAGGGTTGCTTGAGAGAGACCATCTTCATCCTATGCCTCCAACGGATTGATAAACCTTAGGTCATCCACTTGAGGGAAATTTGCTACTATCCTACAAACCTCTGCACTTGGAGGCCCAACAACGTCTACAAGAAGAAGGTTGTGTAGTAGACATCAACAGACCATGTTTGAGATGCGCTAATTGGCACCTCTGTGTTATCAAATTCACTCTGATTAGCTCCCATCTCAGTTGTTTGGATAGTACCAGGACCGTAGTAAAATACGAACTTCACTACATCAGACATCTCGGCTCACCTACTTTTTTTTCCTACAACGAAAGACAACTATTAAGAAGCATGACGTGTATTCACACAACTACAAGCTTGAACTCTAAATATATTACGGAATAGTACCGGAGGAACTATAAAAATTCAGACACCTACAAACTTGAACTCTAAATATATTACGAACATTACAAGAGCAACTAAAAAAATTATAACACCTACCAATTTGAACTCTACCGGAGGAACTACAAATGTTGACATAACTAAATATTTAACACCTAAATAAATTACGAAACTACAAAGACTGACACACCTAAATATTTGACATCCACATATAGTACTGAATACTACCCGGAGCAACTACGAGAGATAAAATGTATGTTGAAATATACCTTGAAACTCCGCCACATTGCCGGAGCTTCACCTCCACCACACTGCCCAAGCTTCACCACCACCAGCTCCACCTACACTACCGCCACAACCTCCACCATTGTGCTAAAAAAAAGCTCCGAGAAAAATGCTCACCACAAACACCACGAGCTACCCCATCAGTAGATCGAGGTCTCCCTTGGCTCCCCTAACTCTCTAGAACGCATCTACGGTGCCAAATCCGCAAATAAACGGCTCAGATAGGTGTACAAATTAGAGGATGTTCGTGGAAGAAAAAGGAGAAAGAAGAACAGAGAAGAGCACGCACAGCTGGAGAAAGGAGGAAGATAAGGGGAGAAGGAACCGGCCGCACGGTGGGCTCCGCACCCTGTCGGCTTGCAGCAAGACGATCAGCCCACCGTCGACCGACAGGGGCGCCCGTGCATGATAGGCCACCCCGCGACGTGGCCTAGCCACTTATCGGCCGGCACGTGGCCAACCAGCCACCTGTCCGCCAGCGGTTAGTGGACAGTCCAGGCAACCTACTGCGGGCAGACAAGACCCAGTCGGCCTACTGCAGACTGACGGTGTATTATTTTTTGACAAAAAAGGTGGCGTAATATTTATGAAAATTAATAAAAAATGTATTATTTAGAAAAATTTAACGGCAAAGCCAACATGTAACCTTTTTTTCTTTTGACGGTGTTTGTTCACACTCTAGAAGCTCCCCCGATGATGTACATACCGCACCAAGCGAGGTGCACCGTGCAGGCCGGCCAAGAGGTAGTACGACATCTAGCCGAGAAGGATGCCGACATTGATGAATATCCGACCAAAACATAATCATTTTTTATGGTTCAATAATAGTTTATTCCATAATGATAGAGAATTAGGGTTACAATTTAGAGGCAAGAGATCTAGAATACATGGAGGACCTCTATCAAGCCACATAGTCGTGGTTCTTCCAGAGCGACTATCCTTGCCACGCAATCCGCAACCCTATTCTGAGACTGAAGCTAACATAGTTGTGCAAGAGAATAGAGTCGCAACCTACAACAGGAAGATCTTAGCCCACACACTTATGGGACAGTGCACCTGGACACAAGAGAAAATGCATTACTTATGAAGATGGAGATGTTGAGAATGACCCAACGGGTGATGCCTGAAAGATAATTTCCTGGTCTACCCTTAAGCTGGTGTTTTTCATGGGGTTTTATCCATTTCTTGACCATGATGATCATTGGTCCCTTAGAGAATAAGTTTGGTTGTAAATGTATGAAGTATAATCGTTCAAGAAAAATTACTTGATTATGGTTGTTCACTGTTGCTACTGTGTCCTAGGTGCCTAGGCTAGCTTTGTGCATCCTTGACTTATAACCGGTGTTTTAAATAGCGGACTATTGCGGTGGACCTTGGGCTATATGCTAAATAGCGGCGGAACTCCAAATCGGCTATAGCGGGCTATTTGTACATGAGATCATTTAGCGGCACCTCGCTGAAAAGGCTATAGCGGGGCTATAGCCGGCTATTTAAAACTATGCTTCTAACTAGTTCTTGTCTTCTTCTTCTTCTTCTCATTTGAACCATGTTTTGGTCCTTTATCAACAATGAAAACGGTATCCGAACATGGATCGTTTGGAAATAAAAAGACTAGGTCATACATTTCAAATTCATCCATTGGCCATCATCTTCAATATCATTCTTGTTGTTTTCCCCAAGCTCATTTATTGTACTTGTGACATGTTGATCAGTTGGTGAGGCACTTGTGTATAACGCTTATGCAACCATGACCTCATCTCTCAGCTGATAAATAGTCTACACTTCTAGGGCTGGAGAGTTCATAAGAATAATTGTACTAGGTTTGACTAACTATGCAAGCACATGGAAGATATATATGGAAATTTGTGCAAGTTTTTACCAGTTGAGTGAGGATAATACTTGGAGTAGGAGCTACCGGGAAATTGAGCTTGCTGCCTACATAAAAATTTGACGGGTATCATCAGTGTGCAATGTTGCTACACCACAATGGACATAGAACTATAAAGCAGAATTGCATAAGTGGGTGGACGACAACATGTGGCCCTTATCTCTCTCACTGGAGCGGCCAATAGCCGTCATGTACGTGCATACACCATTTGAAGGAAGGACACACACATTAGTGCAGCGAAGATGACATGGTCTCAACGAATAGTCTTTCATTGTATGGATCACCCCCATGGTGGAGATTAGCCGATGTAATTAGCAAGCACTAATTATGATAAACTCAACTTTTTTTGCGTATATTTACTCCATATCCCTGCAAAGAAAGTAAAGTTTTTTTGGAAAAGGTCTATATATGGGGATCCCTTTTCCTAATAATAGTAGTCTGACTATTCCCAGGAGACCAAGTTAAACTGGCAAAAACGTTTTCTCCAGATTGCTGGTCTAATTTACTCTCACCGGAATTTTAGAAAAAAAAATGTTGAATCCTGTCCAAAAGTAAACTTTCTTTTCATACCTGATAACCTATAGTCTTTTTGTTCGTACGTTCATCATGCTAAATGAAATTATCATTCATCAAAGATGTATAACGGTGGTTCAGTTGTTATGTTTCATGTATGCCCGACGTCCTCATCTTTGGGTTGATAAATATATGACTGGTACTTCCAACACTGCAAAGTTAAGAACAAAACCAAAATCGTAAGGTAATAGATTACCAGTTGTTGCTTAATTACACATGCACTGATTGGACAATGCAAAAAATTTACATGGCAGAACGACAAGAACACATAAGTACCCCAAAACTATCTTAAGGTGAGATACTGATGTGTAAGTGTGGCTTAATGATAAGTGCGACTTGTTGCTTTTGATCCGTGTACATGTATTTGATTTAATAATAGTTGATGCACAAATGCCAAATCTTTAAACTTGAATTCATTTTATATTAAGAGAATCTAAGTAGAAACAACTGTAATGAGTTGTGTTCCTTGAAAGTGTTTTTTTTCAAGGGCGTCTATAATGCAGATGTCGCTGATATGCCCCATCATTTAAAGTGTTATTTCATGAAGATGAAAATTGCAATTGCACCAACTAAAAGTTCAACTACACAGAATAATTGTGGTGCATTTGCAACAAAAACAGAACAAAAATAAATGCCAAAAGAAGAGTGGAAATGCAATTACAATGAGGACATGGTGCAATAGCACAAAAAGAAAACTGTAATTGCAACAAATATAGAACTGGCAAAGTAACAAGAAAATGGTGACCGAAAATTTTGAAAAGGGACTGCAACTTACAGAAGTAAGAGAAATCACCAAAGGTGACTGAAACCCAATTGACACAAAAAATGATTGGAAAACTAAAATGGTGTGTGTGTTTTAGCACAACTTTTAAATTAAGGTGAATCTAGTTAATAAAGTATGTGTTACTTTAAATTCATCAATCAACCGTCATCTACAGTATAGTGAATTAGTGTTGATTTTTTTCAGCAAAGACATTGCATTTGTATGACTATTATACAGTTGGGTGAAGGCACTTATGTTGCACTTATGCACCCTCTCTCTCATCGTTGGCTGATAAAATAACCGACACTTTTTGTTCTACAGAGTCCATAAGAAGTAGAAAGTCTTCTACATCGCTAGCTATTCTTGTGCAAGCATGGGGAAGATATCCATGGAAATTAATGCACGGTTTGACATGTTGAGACACAAGAATACGTGGGAGTAGGAGGTAGCAGGAAACTTAATTTGTGCAAAACAAGGACGAACTAACCCAAAAATGATGGGTCTTGGGCAACAATTAATGCAGGAGATGCTGGTTGACGAAACTGAACTGCAGGTCTATAGCTGTTTGATCGCTACTTTGAGTATGCCCCAGGATCTCGATTGCTATTGTTATTAAGCTGGAGGTTTGAGGACGTTTTGATGACGAGCTTGTGCAGTGGGTCAGGAAGTGTTTGGACTCGCTGCCCTTCATACCCATATCCTGTAATCTCAGTAGTATGTATCTTCATTATGATTTTAGTGGCTGTCATGCAGAATTTGTCCACACAATTTCATGTGTATAGCCACGTTGGTTGTCACACGGTCGTGTATCTCATTCAATATTTCATTGCACATATCTCCATGTGTAGTTGGACGTACATGATATAGGGAGCATTTGGTGATTTAAACCCAGAGCCAAAACGCCCCTGGCCTGACCCGTCTACGATCTTTGGAACCCAGGAAGATCAAATTTGGTTTCTTTTACGTTTCATACTTTCAGTTTACCATTGTTTTGGTACCCATCAATAGTTTAACACAGATATTTTCCCCTGCCTTTTAAGATCCATGTGCACCTCATTAAACCCATTAAGCGTCGGGAGAAGGACAGTCAACCAGCTATGCCACGTGGCGCAAGCTGGTTGCATGCAGTGAGAAAAGTTTTGGAGTATTTTTTTAGATGGAGGTGAGGATTTTTTTATTTGAAATGTTTTTATTTTTTTAGATGAATGTGAGGACCCCACGTATATTTTTCAATGGAGGGCTATGCAAAGTGGCGCTCGCTGTTAGGCCATGGTGGTAATATTTATATTTTCTAATTTTTTTACTTCTTTTTTACATGGAGGTGAGGATTTTTTATATATTTTTAGATGGAGACGACAACCCCATGTATTTTTTAAATGGAAACATGTGCACATTTTCCTCTCAACAAGCGGTGCCACGGGGTGGCGCCCCAATCACTAGTGTCCTTAAAAGGAGCCCTATTTCTTATTCCCACTCATTCCACGCACGTCCATACCATTCAAAATTATCTCCTTGCATGTGACGGGGGTTCAACACCTATGATTTTATGATCTTCCTGATCCTACGTACCATCAGTGATGTTATCAAATACCTTGATGAATAATTTGTCTATATGCTTCAACTCGTAGGAATAGGAGGAATGGGGAAGTTCACTATATCCATGCCACTTAGTATATCATGAATGAAAGAATGAAGATCTCCGAGGCAGCGTCTAAAAATTTGTTGTTCATTTTTTTCTGGAAAGCAATTCTAAAAGTAGTCTTTGCCATGATCTCCGAAATGTACTGGGCCCCCAACTCCTGGCAATATAAGGAATATATTGTTTGCAAGGTTTTGAACACCAGTACCCAATCAATATTCGAGTATGTGACGCAAAATGACAGTATTAAGTTAATATTTGTAAACAAGAATCTATTGGCATTAATTTATAGCATTGGTAAACAATAATCTATTTTGCAGGAATATTAAGTTAATAGTTGACATCACAGAAATTTTGTTAGCAAGTAAACCACAACTATTGGTGCGCAAAAAAAAAACCCAGCTATTTTGTTTTCAAGAACACAGCCGAGAAGTGCATGCCTTGTCATTAAGGGAGGAAGAAGAATGGTGAAGTTACACAATGTACTGGTCCAGCCACAAGACGGCAGACCAGCAGACACACGACCTCTTCCATAAAGAAAGCTCAGCTCTAGTGCACGACCTCGGCTAGCAAGGTGGATTGTTGCTCGAAGACCCTTCTGTTTATTTCGAGCCAGATGAACTGGAGGCAAAGCTGTTATCACCTAGTTTACCATTTTCCCGTGCTTCCCTGGCACCGCCGCGGTCACCCGTGTACAGCATTCATGGAACTGGACTTGGGTCATTGGCGTGAATCGGCGTAGCCGGAGAGGCAGCAGCAGAGAGAACCACACCTCCCTCTAGAAAGGACATCCGAGCAGCATATATGGTCATGGTCCTCAGGTAGTTGATCACACAAGGATGTTGCAATTGCCATCGAGCGAGGCGATCCGGTCCACCATTCGCAGCATATACGGAGGGAGTACTTTTCATGTGAAGCAAGCTGCCGAGAGAAAAGAGTCGGAATGTTCCTCCAGTCTCACCATTCGCAGTGTCCCGAACGAGGTACACAGCAATCGCCTGGACAGAAAAAATTGTCGCGAATCCATAGGTCATTCCTCAATGCCGAGCGTGAGCGTGAGCATGACCGAGACCGAGAACCAATATACGTGTACGCATCTGAGCTTTCCACATCATTGGCTTCAATTGCTAGCAAATTCTAGTCGTATTTTGCAGGCAAGATTTGTAGAGCGTCTGCGTCTGTGTTTAAGAAAAAGCCCGGCGATCGAGATCGTTTCTCCATAGAAGCAAGTTGCTGAAAGCAACCTCTTGGTACATTCTACTGCCACAAATCTTGGTCGACATGCCGATATGACCTGTCCGCAGCACGACTTTGACCGTTACGCTAGCTCTTCTGTGTGTGTGATGGCGACTGTACATAGCACCGTCCAACGCGCTAACTCATTCAGTGCATCTAATTACGTGCGTGTAGAACATGCACGAATTTGGGTAGCCATGGCCCATGTAATCCCTTGCTGGTTTTTTTTTCTTTGAGCAAAAAAGGTAAGGCCACGCAGTGATCTGCTTAGATGAGCATAGATTTGATGTTTCGCCAACGCTTTGTTTTCTCCCGCTAATTAATTTGGTCTCCTAGTGGAGCAACCGGCAGGTATACGTATACCCACTACAAATTCTTCTACGTCAGTGCGGTGACAGATATGTTTCTTTTTCTTAGCCAGCAAGAAAATATCTGTTTTTTTAATTAATTACCGCCAGAAAATATCTGAATTTTGTCTATATATATACTGGGCCGGCGGGCTAGACCCATAGTATCCTTGCTCGAGAATCCAGACAATAGACCTGAACCACTCGCTAGTTGTATCGGCAAGTCAGCAAAGCTCATCGATTAATGGCGGTCAAGCTCACGCTCCCACCGGCAGAACTGCTCTCCCAGGTGGCCAAGCTGGGCTCCCTCCTCGTCCTCCTCCTTCTCGCGCTGCTGCTGCCCGCCTTCCTCAGGGTCGCCTACGGCTACCTCCTCTTCAACGGCATCGTCCTCGCGCTCGGCATCCAGGCCTTCGTCGGCAGCACAGCTTCCACCGCCGACGAGTCCTCAAGTACCGGTCAGGCTGTCGCGCCTGTCGGCGTCGCGGCCTCGCCGTTCCAGAGGGCTGGATCAGCCCGTCCTCACGACCGGACGGCGGTTGCTGATTATGATCGTGTGGTGGTTCCTGCCTTTGTGGCGAGTAATATAATCGAGCTGAAGATCAAGAGCAAGGAGGTGGTGCTGAAGGTGCTGAAAAAGTGCCCGTCGACGGCGAGCATCTTCTTCCTCAGCGCGCTGAACGGCTGCCAGGCCGGCGGAGAGGAAAAGGGACGGAAAGAGGAGCAGGATGATTTTGAGGTCGACGACGTGACGATGAGTCGGCAGGAGCTGTTCGCCAACACGGAGAGGTTCATCGGCAACTTCCGCAAGGAGCTCAGGATGCAGAGGCAGTAGCCCCCTGGAAGCTAGCATAGATATTTTTGCTTAGCTTTTTTCTTTCTCTCTGTTAGAGTGTGTTTAGTGTACACGTCCGTGACCACTTGTGTAACCTCTGTTCATAGGCTTAGGATATTTTCGGTGTGTTAGGTTTTCAAAATTGACATAATCTGTGTTGTTTAATTTTTTTTTGCGGGGTACTAGTCTCTCAATTATGTCCGGCAATCTCAGAAGAAAGTGAATGCCGGTGGCTATATACGTAATGTAGCCTCTGTTTGTGCAGACGTTGCTTCTTCACACTCTAGAAGACCCCCGATGACGTACATGATGCGTCAGCCGAGGTGCACCGGGCAGGCCGGCCAAGGAGTAGGACAACGTGTGGCCGAGAAAGATGCCGATGTTAATCTAATCCACGAGTAAACACTAAACATGAAATTCACAATATGTAACTCATACCGATACCTAAACATTTGAGCATGTATATAACATAGAACCGATGTTATAGTGCATTTACGGCTAGCACATGAATGAGCAAGTAGGGGATGAACAAATCATACCCTCCGATAGGCCGTGCTAAGGCCGCAGCGGACGCAACGGCTTCGGCCTCTTCCGTAGCCTTCTTCTTGGCAGCGTTGTCTTCAGCCATGGGTCGTAGTCGGGGAAGTAGTCGAAGCAGAGGACGGAGATGGGGACGGATTGGGAGCAGTCGCGCCGAGATGCTCCCCAAAAACCTTATCGCCTTTCTCCCAGTGTAGGATCTCGAAGGACGGGGTTCCGGAGGCCTGCTCTTTGTCCGGCCGTGCACTCAGCCGACATGATGGGATCATCGGGGGCAGCACGGTAAAAGGAACAATAGATGAAGGCTAGGGTTGCGCGAGGAGGGAGTCAGTGTGTCGGCTGCACTGGCCAACGCCTCCTATATATAGGCCGCTAGGCAAGGAGTCATGAGTCGATACACCCCGGGAAGGGAGTCGTCACACCCCGGGAAGGGAGTCGTCACACCCCAGGAAGGGAGTCGATGTATCCTGGGAAGACCATGGTCCAACGTCTAGGACACTGACACATATGTTAGCGACTCGATTAATTAACCATTCCTGACCGGCAAAAATTAGCGCAAGCATATGTCTAAGCTCGGCTCGACTCATTCACAAAACACGACGCGTGTGCACGGGTGTGCAGTCGAGGCGGGCGGCAGAGAAGGAGGAGCGCGCGTGTACCACTCCTCTTCTCAAGCTCTCAATGACATCTGATATAGCAACCCTTATAAAGGGGTCTCAACTCTCAACTTGTAAGGTGGTACTAAACTTCATCACTTGCCATACATCTACATTGGCCTTAGAGATTAACATGCATCATTGGTCATATGGGCCCAAAGTCCATCTATGATTCAATAAATACTAGTTTACTCCGTAATGATAGAGTTACAGTCTAGAGGCAAGAAATTCTCAATACATAGAGGCCCTCTATCAAGCCACACAGTCGTGACTCTTTCGGAGTGACTATACCTTGTCAGACAATCCGCGCCTATTCTGAGACTGAAGCTAACATAGATGTGCAAGAGAATAGAGCCACATGCGCAAGCGTACAACAGAAAGACCTTAGCCCGCACGATGATGGGATGGTCCACCTGGACACCGGAGACAATGCAATAGTTATGAAGATGAAGATGTTGAGAACGGTCCAACAAGTGATGCTTGAGAGATAATTTAATGGTCCGCGCTTAAGCTCATGTTTTCATGGGGTTTATCCATTTTTGGACCGTGATGATCATTGGTCCCTTAGACGGGAAGTTTGGTTGTACATGTGCTGGAGTATAATTGTTCAAAAAATGTACTCGTTTATGGTTGTTCGTTGTTGCTACTGTGTCCTAGGTGCTTAGGCTAGCTTTGTGCATCCTTAACTTCTAACTAGTTCTAGTCTTTTTCTTCTCACTTGAACCATGTTTTGCTCCTTTATCACCAATGAAAATGTAATTCGGACATGGGTCGTTTGGAAATAAAAGGACAAGGTCATGCAGTTCTAAATTCGTCCATTACTCATCATCTGCACTATCATTATTTGTTTTCCACAAGCTGTATTGTATTTTTGACATGTTGTTCAGTTGGTGAGGCAATTGTGTATAGCACTATGCAACCAGAATATCATCTCTTAGGTGATAAATTGGTGTTTGCTGCCTATACAAAATTTGGCAGGTATCATCAATTCATCAGTGTGAAATGTAGCTAGACCACAATGGTGATATAATTGTAAAGGCGAATAGCATAACTGGGTGAACGGCAACCTGTCGCCTTTATCTCTCTCACTGGAGCGGCCAATTACCGCCATGTACGCGCGTACACCATTTGCGGGAAGGACACAAATTAGTGCAGTGGATATGATATGGTCTTATTTGATAGATTTTCCTTGTATGGATCACCCCCATTGTGGAGATTAGCCCATGTAATTAGGCAATCACTAATTATGATACAGTCACCTTTTTTGCGTATACCTACTCCAGATCCCTGGAAAGAAAGTAATTTTTTTGGAAAAGGTCTATATATGGGGATCCCTTTTCCTAATAGTAGTAGTGAGACTATTCTGACGAGTCCAAGTTAAAGTGGCAAAAATGTTTTGTCCAGATTGCGGCTCTAATTTACTCTTGGCGGCATTTTAGAAAAAAAAAGTTGAATCCTCTCCAAAAAATAATTTTTTTGTTCTACCTAATAACCTAGAGCCATTTTATTCGTTTTGCATTCATCGTGCTAAAGGAAATCATCATTCATCAAAGTTGTATAATGGTGATTCAGTTGCTATGTTTCACGTATGCTCGACGTCCTTGTCTTTGGGTTTATAAATATATGGTATGTACTTCCAACAATGCAAAGTTCATAAAAAAAGAAAAAAGGAAGTCGTAAGGTAATAGATTACCACTTGTGTTGCTTAATTATACAAGCATTGATTATCAATACAATTTTTTGACATGTTGGAATGACAAGAACACATAAGTATAGCAAAACTATCTCAAGGTGAGATACTGAGGTTTAAGTGTGGCTTAATGATAAGAGCGACTTGTAACCTTTGTTTCATGTACATGTATTTCATTTATTAATACTTTGATGCACAAATGCCAAACCTTTAAACTTAAATTCATTGTATGTTAAGAGAATCTAAGAAGGAACAACTGTAATGATTTGTGTTGCTTGAAATTGTGAATTTTTCCAGGGAGCATCTATAACAAAGTATCACTGGTATGCCCCATCATTTAAAGTGCAGTTTCATGAAGAAGAAAAATGCAATTGCATCTACTAAAATTTCAAATGCACACAATAATTATGGTGCAATTGCAATAAAAATAAAACAAAAAATTGCAAAAAAGAGTGCAAGTGCAATTACAGCAAGGACAAGGTGCAATTGCACAAAAAGAGAAAGGTAATTGGAACAAATACAGAACTAGCAAAGTAACAAGGAAATGGTGGCTGGATATTTTGAAAAGGGACTGCAACTTACAAAAGTAATTGAAATCACCGAAGGTGTCTGAAACCCAATTGCAGACACAAAAAAGATTTAAAAAATAAAATGGTGACTGCGTTTTAGTACTACTTTTAAATTAATGAGAACCTAGTTAATACAAGCCCGTGTTCCTTTAAATTCATCAATCAACCATCATCTACAGTATATCAAATAAGTGTTAATTTTTTGTACTCCATCATTGTACGATTGTTATTCAGTTGGGTGAAGGCATTAATGTTGTATTTATGCAAACTCTCCCTCATGCACCAGCTTATAAATAATCGACACTTCTAGTGCTATAGAGACCATAAGAAGAAGAAGGTATTCTATGTTGCCAGCTATGCTAGTGCAAGCATGGGGAAGATACCGATGGAAATTAATGCAAGGTTTGACATGTTGAGATACAAGAATGCATAGGAGTAGGAGGTAGCAAGAAACTTAATTTGTGCACAACATGAAAGAAGTGTCTCAACAATGATAGGCTTTGGGCTGCAATTAATGCAGGAGACGCTGGATGATGAACTGTGAACTACAGGTCTACAGTTATTTGATCGCTAATTTGATTATGTTTGAGTATGCCCTAGGATCTCATCTGGTATTGTTATTAAGCTTGAGGTTTGAGGACATTTTGATGATGAGCTTTAGCAGTGGGTTTCCTGGTTGCACTTGAACTTGCTTTCCCTTCATACTTGTCTCCTGTAATCTCAGTACTATGTTTCTTTGTTATGCTTTTATTGGAGAAGTGGTTAGCCTAGTTAAAAAGAAAATTGTTATTAAGCTGGAGGTGCGACCCCGAAGGGCGTCCTCCTGGTGAGTCACCTATTTTGATTAGTACTATGAGGCCGTTTGACCACGTCCCAAACTTAGGTGCAACTGCAGCAAATAGTAGACAAAAACAAATCTTGAAAAATGGTGAAGTGTAATTACAATGAGGACAAGTTCCAATTCCTCAAAAAGAAAAATGTATTAGCAACAAATGCAAAACTAGTGACTCAAAGTTCAGAAAAGTTAATGAAACTTAAGAAAAGTAACTCAAATCAGAAAGTTGCAAAAACTTGAAAAAATAAGACAATTGGACATGTAAAAAAGACTGAAACTTCAAATGTTAAAAATATGGAGAGTCTAGTTAATACAACTCTGGTGCTTTCATCTGTAATAAAAGAAGAAGAGACTATGCTGCTTTAAATTCATCCATAGGCCATCATCTAGCGGGCAATGTTGATTTGTACAACAATTATTCAGTTTGTGGAGGCACTTGTGTTGCACTTATGCACCCTCTCCCTCACCCCTTGATACGTCTCCAACGTATCTATAATTTTTTATTGTTCCATGCTATTATATTATCTGTTTTGGATGTTTAATGGGCTTTAATATACTCTTTTATATTATTTTTGGGACTAACCTATTAACTGAAGGCCCAGTGCAAATTGCTGTTTTTTTTCTTGCCTATTTCAGTGTTTCGCAGAAAAGGAATATCAAACGGAACGAAACCTTCGCGAGGATCTTTCATGGAACAAACGCAATCCAGGAGACTTGGAGTGGAAGTCAGAGACACAACGAGGCGGCCACGAGGTAGGAGGGCGCGCCCAGGGGGGTAGGCGCGCTCCCACCCTCGTGGGCCCCTCGTAGCTCCACCGACCTACTTCTTTCGCCTATATATACTCTTATACCCTAAAACATCCAGGAGAGCCACGAAACCACTTTTCCACCGCCGCAACCTTCTGTACCCGTGAGATCCCATCTTGGTGCCTTTTCCGGTGATCTGCCGGAGGGGGATTCGATCGCGGAGGGCTTCTACATCAACACAATTGCCTCTCCGATGATGTGTGAGTAGTTTACCACAGACCTTCGGGTCCATAGTTATTAGCTAGATGGCTTCTTCTCTCTCTTTGGTTCTCAATACAAAGTTCTCCTCGATGTTCTTGGAGATCTATTCGATGTAATACTTTTTGCGGGTGTGTTTGCCGAGATCCGATGAATTGTGGGTTTATGATCAAGATTATCTATGAACAATATTTGATCCTTCTCTGAATTCTTATATGTATGATTTGATATCTTTGCAAGTCTCTTTGAATTATCGATTTAGTTTGGCCCACTAGATTTATCTTTCTTGCAATGGGAGAAGTGCTTAGCTTTGGGTTCAATCTTGCGGTGCTCGATCCCAGTGATAGAAAGGGAACCGACACGTATTGTATTTTTGCCATCGAGGATAAAAAGATGGGGTTTATATCATATTGCTTGAGTTTATCCCTCTACATCATGTCATCTTCCTTATGTGTTACTCTGTTCTTATGAACTTAATACTCTAGATGCATGCTGGATAGCGGTCGATGCGTGGAGTAATAGTAGTAGATGCAGAAACGTTCGGTCTACTTGACACGGACGTGATGCCTATGTTCATGATCATGCCTAGATATTCTTATAACTATGCGCTTTTCTATCAATTGCTTGGCAGTAATTTGTTCACCCACCGTAATATATGCTATCTTGAGAGAAGCCACTAGTGAAACCTATGGCCCCTGGGTCTCTTTCTTATTACATTGCATCTCTTTTATTTACATCACATCTCGTTTTACTATTTTGCAATCTTTACTTTCCAATCTATACAACAAAAATACCAAAAATATTTATCTTATTAACTTTATTAGATCTCACTTTTGCGAGTGACCGTGAAGGGATTGACAACCCCTTTATCGCGTTGGTTGCAAGGTTCTTGATTGTTTGTGCAGGTACTAGGTGACTTGCATGTAATCTCCTACTGGATTGATACCTTGGTTCTCAAAAACTGAGGGAAATACTTACGCTACTTTGCTGCATCACCCTTTCCTCTTCAAGGGAAAACCAACGCATGGTCAAGAGGTAGCAAGAAGGATTTCTGGCGCCGTTGCCGGGGAGATTTGCGCCAAGTCATGTCAAGATTTGATCTCCCGTCAACTAGCCATTTCTAGCGCCGTTGCCGAGGAGATCTACGATCAAGTCAAGACATACCAAGTACCCATCACAAACTCTTATCCCTCGCATTACATTATTTTCCATTCGCCTCTCATTTTCCTCTCCCCCACTTCTAAAATGATTTTCGAAAACCTTTTTTTTGACAGAAAGACTGTAAGGGAACCCCCTACAGTAAATTGGTGCAACAACCCCAAATTGCAAGTACCATGCCTTGAACCTGGGTGGGTGGGAAGGCATCAGCCCCTTCCCACCACTAGGCTATGCCTTAGTCTGCAATTTTCGAAAACCTTTGCCTTTTCTTCGCCCTTCTTCCCGTATGTCTTTTTGTTTGTGTTTCCATGTGCCTTCTATTTGCTTGCATCTTTGCTTGCTAAAAATCTGTTGATATAGATCCACTTAAAGTGTTCTACTTAGATCATCTTCGATCTATATGTGCTCGTGCTGAAACCCCAACTAGTTTAGTTGTGGGAAAATCTTTAGATGAGCATGCTCATTTTGTGCGCCATCGTTTGTCTGAAAAGGGGAAACTCTTATGGTATCAAATAAATAGTTTGCTATGCTATGCTTGGAATCTTTGTGAAATGTATGATTTTACTTGTTACTCTAAGAACCCTAAAAAACACCTTCCCTACCTATGTGAGTTTAATGATAATGAAATCTTATCTTCTTATGGAAAGGGTGTTTATAGTTACTATGATATCGAACAAATTGAAGAATTTGTCATTTTTAAGGGGCTCATGAAGTTGCTTTTTGATTGAAAAGTATGATATTACTCTCTACAAATCTGAAAATTCCGACATACTTAAATATTTCTATGAAAACTATGCTCATAATGCCTATATTAAGGAATTTATTGAGAGAATGACCGTTGCTTTGGAAGAAAATAATGATATGCACGAATCTATAGATAGTATGATTCCGATGATTTGACTGAAATATCCCTTGATGAACATGATGCTTGCTATTCTTATGGCCATGATGCCAATATTTATGGAGATGAATTTGCTATAGTTCCTTATGTTAAGCATGAGATTATTGCTATTGCACCCATACTTGATGGTTCCTTGAATCAAAAGCATGATTGCAATGATTCTACTATAAATTCTATTAATGTCAATTGTGCTAATAATATGCAAAACGCTAAGCTTGGGGATGCTAATTTTGCTATGTCTACTACTTGTTGCAATGCTCATGAGTGGGGTGATTCTTCTTATGATCTTGAAAATTTATTTAAGCCCCATGATGAATATGAGATTGATAATAGTGTTTGCAATAATATTGAAAGTGGGTTTGGAAAAGTGTCAACTTTAGATCCTACATATTTGGAGAATATTCAATCTTATGAATTTTTTGATAAAAGTGGGTTTGGAGAGGTCATGACTTTAGTTAATGTTAATCCCACTATTTTGGAAGAGTGTCAACTTTGCATACATTTGGATCGTGTTAAGAATATGTTTTTTGATAGCTATATTGTTGAATTTGCTTATGATCCTACATGTAATTATTATGAGAGAGGAAAATATGGTTGTAGAAATTTTCATGTTACTAAATTACCTCTCTTTATGTTGAGATTGCTATTGTTTCTTTTCGCTTCCTTGCATATGCTAGTTTTTGCTTGCCTTGATAATTTGTTTTCCTATAAGATGCCTATGCATAGGAAGTATGTTGGACTTATATGTGTTTGTCACGTGTTTTATGATGCTCTCTTTGTGCTTCAATTCTTGTCTTTCATGTAAGCATCATTGAAATCTCAATGCCTAGCTAGGGGCGTTAAACGATAGCGCTTGTTGGGAGGCAACCCAATTTTATTTTTGTTCCTTGCTTTTTGTTCCTGTTTAGTAATAACTAATTCATCGAGCCTCTGTTTAGATGTGGTTTTATGTTTTAATTAGTGTTTGTGCCAAGTAGAACCTTTGGGAAGACTTGGGTGAAGTCTTTGCGATCTTGCTGTAAAAAACAGAAATTTTAGCGCTCACGAAATTAGCTGCCATTTTTTACTAGAGAGTGATTTTAGGTTGATTCTTTTTGCAGATGATCAATAGATAAATTCCTCACGTCTAAAAATTTATTTAAGAATTTTTGGAGTTCCAGAAGTGTACGTTTGATACAGATTACTACAGCTTTTTCTGTTCTTGACAGATTCTGTTTTTTGTGTGTTGTTTGCTTATT
Source organism: Triticum aestivum (assembly GCF_018294505.1). Taxonomy (NCBI): domain Eukaryota; kingdom Viridiplantae; phylum Streptophyta; class Magnoliopsida; order Poales; family Poaceae; genus Triticum; species Triticum aestivum. The sequence goes on from NC_057814.1 coordinate 544,718,956, forward strand.
TTGATGAATCTATGGCTAGTATCGGGGGGTATGAATCATAGAGAAGTTTGAATACAGTAGTTTTAACACCAATATAAATAAATAATGATTTCATTACACTACCTTAAAGTGGTGGTTTGTTTTCTTGCACTAACGGAGCTTATGAGATTTTCTGTTTAAGTTTTGTGTTGTGAAGTTTTCAAGTTTTTGGGTAAAGATTTGATGGATTTTGGAATAAGGAGTGGCAAGAGCCTAAGCTTGGGGATGCCCAAGACACCCAAGGTAAAATTCAAGGACAACCAAAAGCCTAAGCTTGGGGATGCCCTGGAAGGCATCCCCTCTCTCGTCTTCGTCTATCGGTAACTTTACTTGAAGCTATATTTTTATTCCCCACATGATATGTGTTTTGCTTGGAGCGTCTTGTATGATTTGAGTCTTTCCTTTTTAGTTTAAAACAATCATCCTTGCTGTACACACTTTTTGGAGAGACACACATGAATTGGAATTTATTAGAATACTCTATGTGCTCCACTTATATCTTTTGAGCTAGATAATTTTGCTCTAGTGCCTCACTTATACCTTTTTAGAGCACGGTGGTGGTTTTATTTTATAGAAATTATTGATCTCTCATGCTTCACTTATATTATTTTGAGATTCCTTTAGAACAGCATGGTAATTTGCTTTGGCTATAAAATTAGTCCTAATATGATAGGCATCCAAGATGGGTATAATAAAAACTTTCATATAGAGTGCACTAAATACTATGAGAAGTTTGATACTTGATAGTTGTTTTGAGATATAAAGATGGTAATATTAGAGTCGTGCTAGTTGAGTAATTGTGGAATTGAGAAATACTTGTGTTGAGGTTTGCAAGTCCCATAGCATGCACGTATGGTAAACGTTGTGTGACAAATTTGAAGCATGAGGTGTTCTTTGATTGCTTTCCTTATGAGCGGCGGTTGGGGACGAGCGATGGTCTTTTCCTACCAATCTATCCCCCTAGGAGCATGCACGTAGTGCTTGGTTTTGATGACTTGTAGATTTTTGCAATAAGTATGTGAGTTCTTTATGAATAATGTTCCATGGATTATATGCACTCTCGCCCTTCCATCGTTGCTAGCCTCTTCGGTACCGTGCATTGCCCTTTCTCACCTCGAGAGTTGGTGCAAACTTCGCCGACGCATCCAAACCCCGTGATATGATATGCTCTATCACACATAAGCCTCCTTATATCTTACTCAAAACAGCCACCATACCTACCTATTATGGCATTTCCATAGCCATTCCGAGATATATTGCCATGCAACTTTCCACCGTACCATTTATTATGACACGCTTCATCATTGTCATATTGCCTTGCATGATCATGTAGTTGACATCGTATTTGTGGCAAGGCCACCTTCACAATTCTTTCATACATGTCACTCTTGATTCATTGCACATCCCGGTACACCGCCGGAGGCATTCACATAGTCATATTTTGTTCTAAGTATCGAGTTGTAATTCTTGAGTTGTAAGTAAATAAAAGTGTGATGATTTTCATTATTAGAGCATTGTCCCATGTGAGGAAAGGATGATGGAGACTATGATTCCCCCACAAGTCGGGATGAGACTCCGGACGAAAAAAATTAAAAAATAAATAAAAGAGGCCAAAGAAGCCCAAAAAAAGGAGGCCATAAAAAAGGAGAAGGCTCAAATAAAAAAAAGAGAGAAAAAGAGAGAAGGGGCAATGTTACTATCCTTTTTCCACACTTGTGCTTCAAAGTAGCACCATGATCTTCATGATAGAGAGTCTCTTATTTTGTCACTTTCATATACTAGTGGGAATTTTTCATTATAGAACTTGGCTTGTATATTCCAATGATGGGCTTCCTCAAAATGCCCTAGGTCTTCGTGAGCAAGCAAGTTGGATGCACACCCACTTAGTTTCTTTTGTTGAGCTTTCATATATTTATAGCTCCAGTGCATCCGTTGCATGGCAATCCCTACTCCTTGCATTGACATCAATTGATGGGCATCTCCATAGCCCGTTGATTAGCCACGTCAATGTGATACTTTCTCCTTTTTTGTCTTCTCACACAACCTCCATCATCATATTCTATTCCACCCATAGTGCTATGTCCATGGCTCATGCTCATATATTGCGTGAAAGTTGAAAGAGTTTGAAAAGTCTAAGTATGAAACAATTTCTTGGCTTGTCATCGGGGTTGTGCATGATGGAAGCATTTTGTGTGACGAAAATGAAGCATGGCCAAACTATATGGTTTTGTAGGGATAAGCTTTCTTTGGCTATGTTATTTTGATAAGACATAATTGCTTGGTTAGCATGCTTGAAGTATTATTATTTTTATGTCAATATTAAACTTTTGTCTAGAATCTTTTGGATCTAAACATTCATGCCACAATAAAGATAATTACATTGAAAATTATGCTAGGTAGCATTCCACATCAAAAATTCTGTTTTTATCATTTACTTACTCGAGGACGAGCAGGAATTAAGCTTGGGGATGCTTGATACATCTCCAACGTATCAATAATTTTTGATTGTTCCATGCTATTATATTATCTGTTTTGGATGTTTAATGGGATTTAATATACTCTTTTATATTATTTTTGGGACTAACCTATTAACCGTAGGCCCAGTGCAAATTGCTGTTTTTTTTTGCCTATTTTAGTGTTTTGAAGAAAAGGAATATCAAACGGAATCCAAACGGAACGAAACCTTCGCGAGGATCTTTCTTGGAACAAACGCAATCCAGGAAACTTGGAGTGGAAGTCAAAGACGCAACAAGGCGGCCACGAGGTAGGAGGGCGCGCCCAGGGGGTAGGTGCACCCCCACTCTCGTGGGCCCCTCGTAGCTCCACCGACCTACTTCTTTCGCCTATATATATACTCTTATACCCTGAAAACATCCAGGAGAACCACGAAACCACTTTTCCACCGCCGCAACCTTCTGTACCGGTGAGATCCCATCTTGTGGCCTTTTCTGGCGATCTGCCGGAGGGGGATTCGATCATGGAGGGCTTCTACATCAACACCATAGCCTCTCCGATGATGTGTGAGTAGTTTACCACAGACCTTCGAGTCCATAGTTATTAGCTAGATGGCTTCTTCTCTCTCTTTGGTTCTCAATACAAAGTTCTCCTCGATGTTCTTGGAGATCTATTCGATGTAATGCTTTTTGCGGTGTGTTTGCCGAGACCCGATGAATTGTGGATTTATGACCAAGATTATCTATGAACAATATTTGATTCTTCTCTGAATTCTTATATGTATGATTTGATATCTTTGCAAGTCTCTTCGAATTATTGGTTTAGTTTGGCCCCACTAGATTGATCTTTCTTGTAATGGGATAAGTGCTTAGCTTTGGGTTCAGTCTTGCGGTGGTCGATCCCAGTGACAACAAGGGAACCGACACGTATTGTATTGTTGCCATCGAGGATAAAAATATGGGGTTTATATCATATTGCTTGAGTTTATCCCTCTACATCATGTCATCTTGCTTAATGCGTTACTCTATTCTAATGAACTTAATACTCTAGATGCATGCTGGATAGCGGTCGATGTGTGGAGTAATAGTAGTAGATGCAGAATTGTTTTGGTCTACTTGACACGGACGTGATGCCTATGTTCATGATCATGCCTAGATATTCTCATGACTATGCGCTTTTCTATCAATTTCTCGGCAGTAATTTGTTCACCCACCGTAATATATGCTATCTTGAGAGAAGACACTAGTGAAACCTATGGCCCCCGGGTCTCTTTCTTATTATATTGCATCTCTTTTATTTACATCACATCTCGTTTTACTATTTTGTAATCTTTACTTTCCAATCTATACAACAAAAATACCAAAAATATTTATCTTATTATCTTTATTAGATCTCACTTTTGCGAGTGACCGTGAAGGGATTGACAACCCCTTTATCGCGTTGGTTGCAAGGTTCTTGATTGTTTGTGCAGGTACTAGGTGACTTGCGTGTAATCTCCTACTGGATTGATACCTTGGTTCTCAAAAACTGAGGGAAATACTTACGCTACTCTGCTACATCACCCTTTCCTCTTCAAGGGAAAACCAACGCATGCTGAAGAGGTAGCACCCCTCGTCGACAAATAATCTGCACTAGTTGTTCACAAGAATAAGGAAAGTGTTCTACGTTCTTTGTTGCGCAAGTGTGGGGAAGGCATTCATGGAAGTTGATGCAAAGTTTGACATCCTGAGACCACAAGAATACATAGGACTAGGAGGTAGTAGGAAACTTAATTTGTTGCCAAGAAGAATATTGCCAGTCCCTATCACAGGACAATGTCGCTGAACACAAGACCCTTGTAATGATTTTGAAGTGTGACATGCAGGTCTGCAAAGACTGATTCGTCTGTTGGAGGAGCTATTGACCCTCAGGAGTGTACTCCACAGAGTATCACCTACCCTAATCGCTACTTTGAGTATTCCCCACTTTTCCGGTAGCTTTGCGATCTTTTAGTTAAATACTCGGTACAAAGACAATAGAAAGTTGATAGTTGTATTTCCTTCACCTATGAGATCTGTTCCGGATTGCATGGCATTGTGTTATTTTGAGTTTGGGTTGACATGTAAGAATATTTTTGAATGGGACAATAGTTCAAAGATTTCCCGATTTTGCCAGCTATGTTTGAGATGAGGGTCTTAACTATCAATATGATCAGGTGTGCGTGTTACTAATTAAATCAATTATATTTTCATACATTTATATCTGAGACCAACTAGAACCAGCTTTGTCCTAGTTGGATTTGCATCGAAAACTACCCGCGAGGTCGAGCAAGTGGGCATGTCTATGTGGCCCCCTTCTCCTCGAGGAGGGCACGACCCTATGTTCACCTACTCGGGGTGGCGGTGGTAGGAGGCCTTCTCTTTCCTTGGTAAGATAGATCCACATAAGGATATTGTGAGGAATCACGTGGCATGTGTGAGACACAATCTAAAGAGGGGGAGGCGTTCTTTTGTTGGATGTGGTGGAGCCAGAACAGCTACCACGTGAAGTGGATAAGGAGAAGAAATAAGAGAGATGTAGTTTACAACTGTCTTGAGCAAAAATGCGAGCCATAGGGAGCAACCATAGACAGTTTGAAAATAAATCCATCTGCTATGTTTATCTGTTCGGTTGTCAGTTTTATCCTACCCACCAATGAAACTCTGATTGTGTTGGCCTGTTTTTTTAAGCCCTGAACGTAGAAAATTTCCATGCTGAAGGCCCTGGGAAGCATACTGATTTTCATTATGGTGTCTTCATAAACAAAGCCCCCCCTCTGTTTAGAAATAGGGTGCCCCATCAACCTCTGTGGCATAACAGATGCATTAAAGTTTATTTAGTGGCATTGTTACACCGAGGGCAATTGTAGTCATTCGTGGAAAAACCTTTTCTTTTGAACATTAACCTGTTAATTCTATCATGCAGAGTTATTCAAAAGTAAACCTTGTGTTTTAGTCTACTAATACTCTGGCAAATATTCTATGATATTGGAACCCGTATGCATTGTAATCAATTTTTCTCCTAGTATTTCTTAGCTTTTATTTATGGATAGTTTTCCTTACCAAGAAATTGGAAGGTAAAACAATAATGTAGTGATCATTCTCCCCCTAATGTCGAAATGTTTAGTATTTGCGCATCACCTAATGTTACATATTGTGAGTAAAACCAATGTCCTAGGTGTGAGTTACCAAGGAGTACCTATCTACTCCCTCCCTCCCAAAATAAATATCTCAAGTTATACTAAGGTTGAGACACTTATTTCGGGACAAAGGGAGATATTAACTCGGATAATACTAGGAGGACAACTTGAAAGCTTGGCACAGTTCATGGGAGGGAAAGATTGAGGTTTGACAACACTGGAGCTTCAAGACATTATTCATATTATGCAGATGCAAGTTTAGACAATCGTGTGTTGTTTTAAATTCATCTATCAACCAGCATTTTATAAGCAGTGTAATTTGAGCCAATGTTCTCATATTCATTCATTGATTATGTATTTATATACAATGGGTGTTTTTTTACATATCAACCTCCGTTATTATTACTCGAGGTATGGCTCACATAATAGTCTATCGAGACCATGTGGCTTTGTCCATCAACATGTGTTCTAGCCTATGTACTATGATCATTGCCCATCCATCATGCGTGCCTAACCAAGGGCCATCAACAGGGAGCAGCCCCCAACTAATAACACCTTCCCTGAATTAAGGCACATGTGTGTTTAAGTCCTTTGGCTACAGCAAGGTACGTCAAATTTGCAAACACATGTGGTTTTACATATAAGTCTCCTATTTTCTACACCCCATCCTCTAGTCCAGAACATTTCCAGCCTCAGTTTCATACTTTGCTAACTCATGGGTTTCATGTCATTCAGATGTTTCTGATATCCCTCTCTACCCTCATTCCGCACTCGTTCTAGGATATCACATAGAATTGTCACTTGTATTGTATGCCACATGGCATTTAGAACCTTGATATTCTATTTCTATGATGCATTGACCAAAAAATAGTAGCACGACATGTTCATGTATCTGGATGCATAGTTTCCCAATGTTCTTGAAGCTTAAGTGCAGGCGGCCCAATGAATTTCACAACATCCAGAAGTCGCTAAGGATCATGTATCTAATAATGAAGATCTTGAATCAAGCAAGCTGGTGATTAGATCTTTCTGGTGAATGTAGCATCAACCACCACACCAGCGCAATCGCGTCGGATCAAAGTTTGGTCGTTGACTATCATTAGGGAAATGAACTTTAACAACATTTCTGTGACGCCCCCGATTTGACCGTACACTAATCATGCACGCAAATGTGTACGACCAAGATCAGGAACTCACGGGAAGGTATCACAACACAACTCTAAAACATAAATAAGTCATACAAGCATCATAATACAAGCCAGGGGCCTCGAGGGCTCGAATACAAGTGCTCGATCACAGACGAGTCAGCGGAAGCAACAATATCTGAGTACAGACATAAGTTAAACAAGTTTGCCTTAAGAAGGCTACCACAAACAGGGATACAGATCGAACGAGGCGTAGGCCTCCTGCCTGGGATCCTCCTAACTACTCCTGGTCGTCGTCAGCGGCCTGTACGTAGTAATAGGCACCTCCAACATCTGGCTCCTGGACTCCAACATCTGGTAGTGACAACCAGATAGAAAAGAAAAGGGAGAAAAGAGGGAGAGAAGCAACCGTGAGTACTCATCCAAAGTACTCGCAAGCAAGGAGCTACACTACATATGCATGGGTATATGTGTAAAGGGGCATATCAGTGGACTGAACTGCAGAATGCCAGAATAAAAGGGGGATAGCTAGTCCTGTCGAAGACTACGCTTCTGGTCATCTCCATCTTGCAGCAGGTAGAAGAGAGTAGATTGAAGTCCTCCAAGTAGCATCGCATAGCATAATCCTACCCGGCGATCCCCTCCTCGTCGCCCTGTTAGAGAGCGATCACCGGGTTGTATCTTGGCACTTGGAAGGGTGTATTTTATTCAGTATCCGGTTCTAGTTGTCATAAGGTCAAGGTACAACTCCGGGTCGTCCGTTTACCGAGGGACACGGCTATTCGAATAGATAAACTTCCCTGCAGGGGTGCACCACATAACCCAACACGCTCGATCCCATTTGGCCGGACACACTTTTCTGGGTCATGCCCGGCCTCGTAAGATCAACACTTCGCAGCCCCACCTAAGCACAACAGAGAGGTCAGCACGCCGGTCTAACCCTATGCGCGCAGGGGTCTGGTCCCATCGCCCTATGCACACCTGCACGTTGCGTATGCGGCCGGAAGCAGACCTAGCCTAGTGGCGTTCCAGTCCAATCTGGCGCGCGCCACTCAGTCGCTGACGTCACGAAGGCTTCGGCTGATACCACGACGCCGGGATACCCATAACTACTCCCGCGTAGATGGCTAGTGCGTATAGACCAAATGGCCAGACTCAGATCAAATACCAAGATCTCGTTAAGCGTGTTAAGTATCCGCGAACGCCGACCAGGGCCAGGCCCACCTCTCACCTAGGCGGTCTCAACCTGCCTTGTCGCTCCGCCACAAAGATCCACTTGCGGGTACTCCTACGAGCCGACCCGACTTTAGTCATCACATGTGTCATGTATATAGTATATAAGTATATACCGTGATCACCGCCCAGGTGATCACGGCCCGATAGTATAGCACAGCAGACGGACAAGAATGTAGGGCCACTGATGGAAAACTGGCATCCTATACTAAGCATGTAGGATTGCAGGTACAGGTATCAACAGTAGTAGCAAGGATAGGCTATGCGTCAGGATAGGATATCGAAAAGCATTAACATGCTACACAACTCTAATGCAAGCAGTATAGAGAAGCATAGGCGATATCTGGTGATCAAGGGGGGGCTTGCCTGGTTGCTTTGGCAAGTAGGAGGGGTCGTCAACTCCGTAGTCGAACTGGGCAGCAGCAGTGCCGGTCTCGTAGTCTACCGGAGAGAAGAGGGGGGAAGAAACAGTAAATGCAATGCAAACATAAGCATGACGATGCGTGACATGACAATGAGTGGTGCTAGGTGTGTCCTAACGCGACAGTAGGTGGTACCGGTGAAGGGGGGGAACATCCGGGAGGTATTCCCGATGTTTCACGTTTTCGGACAGACGGACCGGAGGGGGAAAGTTGCTAGTTCGATAGGTTAGGGAGGTGTGGTGGACGAACGGACTGCGTACTTGGATTCGTCTCGTCGTTCTGAGCAACTTTCATATAGAAAACATTTTCATCCGAGTTACGGTTTAAAAGATATGAATTTTCAAAGTTTATTTGAATTTCTGGAATTATTTAATTAACAGAAAAAGGGGTATGACGTCAGCATGACGTATGAGCGACGTCAGCGGTCAACAGTCCGGGTTGACTGGTCAAAACTGACACGGGGGACCCACCTGCCATAGACAGTGGGTTAACAGAAGATTAAACTAATTAATTTTTAGTTAATTAACTACTGGCCCACCTGTCAGTGAGTGATTAGATTAATTAATTATTTTTATTTATAAAACATTTTTCTTTTTCTTTTTCTTTTTCTATTTTTGCGGCGGGGCCCGCATGTCAGTGGCTGGGCCTGCCCAGTCAGCACGTTGACTGGGTGGACCCAGTCAACGGGGGCCCACGGGCCCACTGGCAGTGGCACTGGGGGTGGGGCCAGGCCAGCCACGTCGGCGGCCGGCGCCGGAGCGACGCCGACGAGCCAAACGCGGTGGCGCGGCTCGGGAGGGGCGCGGGTTTCGCGCTCAGGGGGTCTGCGGGGTTGTGGCTGGGCGCGTTCGACG